>NW_006768861.1:38747-204338 GCF_000204055.1 Melampsora larici-populina 98AG31
AGCTCGTCTTTTATGCTCAATAACGCCGACCTTCGCACCAAGTAGCTTGCCTTTGGCCACGCGGATTTTGACAAGAGGTTTTGCTCGTTCATCTGAGGTTGGAATAATTAAGTAAGTACAGCCAGCTTGGTCATAGATACCATGAAGCTTCATAGTGTACCTGATGTACCACCAGTCAGTTCACATAACTCTGCATCTCCAAGCTTCTCCGTAACGCGGTCAATGGCTTTCTCCAGCAAAACCAACGTATTAGGAACACCACTAGCTTGTCTATTATTTCTACGACGGCGCCTTGACCGTTTCTTCCTCTCCAGGCTTTCCAGCTTATCCCTGATAACAAATTGGAATCTTATTCAGTATTTCGCACTGCACTGCGTCTGAGTGAGGATGTGAACTTACTGAGCAGCCACTAATTTCTCCTCCAAATCCACAAGTTCAGCTACGTGTTCCAAGTAATCAGCACTGCTTTGGCTGATGGTTTGGCTTTGTATTGCCTTCTTGCGCTCCCATTGATTCTTGAAGTAATCCTCAGTATGACCATGCTGGCGGTTGAGCCGCCTCAATGTCCCTCTGGCTTCCGAAAGTTTTTTCTGTGTCTTTTTAAGATGTTCCAGGCTGCGCGCAGCTATTGGTGGAAACAAAGTTTGGTTATCAGTTGATATTTGGATAGAGTTGAAGGATTCTGTACCTGATCTATATCTGCCTCGTTCATTCCGGTGCATGGCTCGAAAGTTCAGTGCTGTCAGGCGATGCTGTTTGGTTGAGTAACGCAGAGGCCTGACTAAAGGTTCAAAATCTGACCAAATTCTTTCCATTCCCTCGCCATCGGAGAGACCCCAGCCCTCGTTCAGCCGTGGATTATAATCAAGTTGACATGCCCACTCATGCACATATGAGTGGAACAAACTTGTTCCAAACTTTAGCCGATCTTTTGCCCGTTCTTCTGGAAAGTGATGATGCTGGTGAAAAGGGTGTTCCAGGAAGTAAATCAAGGGTACAATATCTGTAAGGAATATGACATACTGACTTTCACTATACTCTTTTGCAATGTGCAGCCAATATCATATAGCAGTCCAAGTGTTTTATGTAGTTCGCCTTCTCTGGCTTCTCTGGCCTCGGTGGCTTTAAGGAGCCAGTTTAATAGTGTAAGTGGATAAATGTTTCTGAGATTCATTTTCCACAATGTCAGTACGAAAACATACACAGAATCTGAGATTAAGCTAACTCACATTTCACCACTTTGAATGATGCTAATGAATCGGAGACATTGGTCATGCCGACAACCCATGCCCATCAACCCAGCTTCGTCACAACCTTTCCAGTGAGACTTCCCTCGCACATCATCGGCTGCTGTATGCCTGGAAGCACATGGATCCTTTTGGAAAAAAGATACCTTAATGAACATATACTATAATGCTTTATAAAGAGTGAAACTATTACTGACTACCTCGGCCTCATGCCAAGGCACCTTGGCTTTAGCTTGATTCGCTTGATTACGTCGAGGTGCAGGACCGGCTTGCGACAACTTTTTCTGTAGGGATTCCATCTCCTCCGGAGGAAGGAACAGAGATGGTGTGACGATGCCACCTTTTTCGATACTAGCCGCCAAATGCCTGCGGTGCTGGAAGTTACCGTCCAGACATACAATGTGATCTGGTTCACCTGCCGGCAGCGGACCCACGCCAGGGCCAAAACACTGGGGACATATCCCCGCTAGCTTATCCTGGACCGTAAGATTGAGGCTCTTGGTGACGGCTTCTTCCGTCATGACGATCATCTGCCGATATGCATCAATTGCTGAAGAGAGTGTGCAATGCCATTCACGGCACTAAAAAACCCTACATCAGAATGCAACCAACTGACACAAAATATTTACTTACATTGTTCCCCCCTTTGGCCAAGAATAAAGGATTTCCTTCATCCAGGAATTCGTTAAGAGCCTCGGAAAATGGCTGGAATCGCAGGCTACAATACTTCCAAACTATGTGGAAGAATCGCAGAAGACGGATTGTAATGACTGCCTGCGGCCTGACCGGTGTGCCACCAATGTAACCAGCTTGGATCAGTCGTACTTGATCATTAGGTGAACATGAACACATCTTCAACTGTATCTGTTTACGAACTAGGTTTGGAAAGCATGAGTTGGAATTGCATAATAAACAGTTCTGCTTGTCTGGACTTACACGTAAGATCAAGGACATCAAAAGTGCGAAGGGTACCTGTACAGTTGCACCGTTCCTTCCAGTCCTTGAAACGAGTGTCAACCTTGGACCAGTTATTGGTCCTCTGCTGGCAGGCCATGAAAACCGGGAACATGGCTGGATATTGAGCACGCCACTGCTCTTCTTCTAGCTGTCGCCTTCCCGCATAGAACCCATCGTTGAGAGCCAGAGCAAACGCTTCGCCGGTGAGATTGACATCATGAGGTGGAGGAGTGGGGTGTAATGGGCCATGAGGGTATGGTTGCTCGTCGCGATCACTGTCGTCTAAAGCTGCGAGGTCATATAAAGGTATGATGTGATCACCTGATCCACCTGGAATGGGATGCTCCATGCGGTCGTATCTTTCAGCAGCGTTTGAAACCGCTTGACCTACAGTATTTTCAGCGTGCACACGGCTCCGTCGTTTCATGGCGAGGCACCGAGCATCAAGTGCATTCTGTGGTTTGCGCTTGAGCTTTTCTGGCTTGCTCAGTTTGATTTTTTTCTGGTTTGTCATATTCGGTTTAGAATAAGATAGGAGACGGTAGGAAGCAAAGATGAATGTATTTCTATCTGGAGCACTAGATAGAAAAGGCCGAGAGGGGTAAATGAAAGATTGCAAATCTGAAAAGTGCCACTTACCATTGTTGCCTTTTTTGTAAATGACCCGGTGAAATCAATGGTCATTGATTTGAAAAAACATACTAGTTTCTTTTTGTTAACTTTTCAGCAGTGATGTTTACTTAGTGGCTTTTGGCCGCTAATGATGGTTCTGTCATCCCTGGGATAAATACAGTGCTGTCATCCCCAGCCTATTATTGATGCGTATTTTGAATCAACAGAGTTATTGATTTGGAATGATTGATTGTGTCCGCTTCAGTCATCCTGTGGGATAGATACAGTGCTGTCAACGCAATAGACATTTTGGGGTGATAAATTTCTATTAATGATAGTTCTGTCATCCCTGGGATAAATACAGTGCTGTCATCCCCATCCTATTATTGATGTGTATTATGAATCAACAGAGTTATTGATTTGGAATAATAAACTCAGTCCGGTTCAGTCATCCCGTGGGATTGATACAGGCCTGTCTGTCAACCCAATAGGGATTTTGGGGTGAAGAATCCCTCTTACATCAACAGACCCTGTTTCTGAAACTAGGTGTCACAATATGGTGACCGGCAATGTTGAGGGTGAGCTGAGGTAAGCAAGTGTTCTTTCACTTCTGCCAATAACACTAGCAGTTGCTCCTAAAACCTTTTGCAACACGCCCATATCACCCAGCTGCGAATTGTTACGGCAGAAACATCCTTGAATACGGGCATGTTGACATATATGTGCAAAAACATGTATGCACCAAGCCATGGAGTGTTTACAATGCCCACATATTCTTTTGCGACACCCAGAAGCAGCATATCTCCCAGGCGTGAATGTTTAGGGCAGACACATCCTTGTTTACGGCCATGTTGACATTTATGTACCAAAACATACCACAACCAAGTCATGGAGTGTTGTGTCACTCCATGACTTGGTTGCTGGTTTATATAGCACTAAACAGTGCTCCCAAACCCATTTGCCACACTCAGAATCAACACATCTCCCAGGCTTAAAAATTTATGGCTGTAACATCCTTGTTTACGGGCATGTTGGGCTATATGTGCAGAAACACGCAACAACCAAGACATGGAGTGTGGTGTCACTTCAAGACTTGGTTGCTGTTTTGTATACCACTAAAAAAACCACACAGATTCATTTGCCACACTCAGATCCACCATATCACCAAGGCGTAAAAAGTTATGGCTGAAACATCCTTGTTTACGGGCCTGTTTGGCTATATGTGCAAAAACACGCAACATCCAAGACATGGAGTGTGGTGTCACTTCAAGACTTGGTTGCTGGTTTGTATAACACTAAGCAATGCTCACAGATTCATTTGCCACACTCAGATCCACCATATCACCAAAGCGTAAAAAGTTATGGCTGAAACATCCTTGTTTACAGCCATGTTTGGCTATATGTGCAAAAACACACAACATCCAAGACATGGAGTGTTGTGTCACTTCATGACTTGGTTGCTGTTTTGTATAGCACTAAACAAACCACACAGATTCATTTGCCACACTCAGATCCACCATATCACCAAGGCGTAAAAAGTTATGGCTGAAACATCCTTGTTTACAGGCATGTTTGGCTATATATGCCATGTGTTAACCCATGTCATGGGGTGTGATGTGACTTCATGAGATGTTTGGTGGGATATCTAAACTCCAAAAATTATAGACAATTGTCCAGCAACAATCAGAACAGGCATATAACCCAGGCATAAAACATGATCTCATAAACATCACAACTTTCAATGACTCACCTAATGTGCAGAAGACCAATTCATGGAGTGTTGCACGCAAAACCTCTTGTGATGAAACTCCTATGTTACATAATTGATTTATCAGGGAGAGGAACCATTCTTCTCATTGTATTTCTACATAACGGATAACACATGGTGACCTCCATTGTGAGCCTTTGGTGACCTCCATGGTGAAGGCTCACAATGGAGGTCACTATGTCAATACGGTTACCTATGCCAGCCCAGATCACGTGATCAGATCACGTGATCTGCGCGCAGAGCATCCCCGCCTATGTGACCTAACTGACACTTATCTCAGGTCAGTTAGGTTTTTCAATTTGTCAACAATGGAGGTCACTATGTCAATACGGTTACCTATGCCAGCCCAGATCACGTGATCTGCGCCCAGCATCCCCGCCTATGTGACCTAACTGACACTTATCTCAGGTCAGTTAGGTTTTTCAATTTATCACACCAAGATCAGCACCGCGTGTCGTGTTCAATTTATCTCTCTCCAATACATCAGCTTCGCGTCGCATCAAGTCTTTTTGACTTCTTCAACCGCCCCACAATTCCACCTCGCACTTGATCAATACCCCAATTGTCTAATTGGTCAATTACATCCCCGAGAACTCCGCTTTCCCTGTCTATTACTACTTGGCTACCGAGTTGTAAGTGATCATTTTGTTGATCCACACGAGATCTTTGAGACCCATGCTCACTAACATCTTGAATCCTGCATTTAATCGCGCTTTGTATACGATAGGCTCTCTGTATCTCCAATTTGCCAATAACTCGAATCGCCAGTTGGTCCACTATTGGCTGTCCCAGGACCGAACACGGACAATTTGCCACAATTTTCGACCGAGAGGTCAGTGAAGACCAGCATGTATTTCCTTTATTCTTAAAAAAATTAACCCAAAGTCTTTTGTCATGTACCTAGGATTACGAGCGACTGTCTACTCCATTGCCAGTGTCAACTACAATCCCAAAGTCGCCGATTCGCCTGTCTATTGTGGGCCTCTGAGCTACAAATAGGCAGGTGATACGGCATTTGGTGAGCGTGATTGTCGAGTGCTTTTGGTGTTTCAGTCGACGATCGTAACCTCATTTAGACCAAGGACTGTCAATCCTTCTTCTACACCTTGTAAGTTCTTATTACTCATGTTAGTTTTACTCTACAATTTCCATGGTCAACATCTATACTGACCAATTTGATCTCATTTTGCGTTTGACAAATGTATCAGCGATAATCGAATCGCCAATACGAATCGCGTCAACTGTGTCACTTGTGAATCACATTTTGAATCACACTTTGGTCCCACTCCTTGATTGACGCATGTAAGTACCTATTTTGTATCTACCACTCTGCTGATATATATCAACTTACGATTCATTTCGCATTCACCAATTAGTCTCAAGGCCGATTCATCTTGATCGATACATGTCGGTTCATATTTGTAATGGGTTCCTCTCCATTTTCTTTATCACAGTGTAAAAACTCAAGTGTCAAGTCGACGTGCTCACACAAAAGATATCTCGTATAGAGTGGATACGAGCTTCAAATGATCTTTAGCACCATGCATAGACAACCCTTCTTGAGTTCCTGAGGTGGCGAGACCGTTAGACATAGGAAGTCTGATATCCTTTCTTGAGATTAGAGGGGTGCTGGAATTTCACCGAAGTCTGATAAAGAAACTACATGAAACTTTTTTCATTTTTTTTCCAAACCTCTCCGTGTGTGCACTTCGACGTGCCATAGTAAAATGGACGCTGTGTATTTTCACTGATGAAATCTCATTTCTTGGATTGATCAATGATTTAATGAAACTCTTCAGACACAGGGTATTCAATAAATAGATTAGTAGCTAAAAACTTGGATTTCACTCAATTGATACTGGTATGTTACATTAGTATTTCTCAACTAAAGGGTAATATATTTGAAAATATATTACCCTTTGAAGACAAACACTAACCAAAGCTCCTTCGAATTTAAAGGCATCACCTCATGGGACGCAAGCGAAATCGAGCCGCCCAACGGGCTGCAGGAGTAAAGCCCTCAAACTATAAATCAAAAACATCGCCTTGTTACCGCAAATATCAGCAAAATCATCAGAAGAAAGGTGGTATTGGTCATGCTTTCTATCGTTATCACCGGAAGCGTACTACCCTTAAGTGTCAATTGGCAACCGAACTCGGACTACCGCTTAACACAAAGTTTATATTTCGATTTGGACCTGACGATCGAATGAATACCGACAAATTCAAAGATATTGAAATCTATCATGGTACTGTGGCAGTCATCAACAAAGCAGACCTGTCTTTAGTCCTTGCGGTTCGATGTTCAAGATTTAGAACAATGGATGCTGACCTGAGAAAGCAATTCAATCATTCTGTTTCTACCATATACAAGCATGCACGAGCTCGTAATGAGTGTAAAATAAACGGGGCTCACAAAGACAAGAGAAAAGTCAAAGATTCTAATGCGCAAGAAGATGAAGAACATGTATGTGGGTGGATGGGCCATTGTGGATGGCGAGGTGGGACAGATGAAGGCAAATCCCTTGGTTAGTGTATCTTTTATGAGAAATTTGTTTGTTCATCAACTTGTTATAAATTACAATAAGACTCAACTGACCATGATTGCATTATCCTCACGTGCATAGGTGCCTATGCAATGAGCGCTTTTACCGCCACGTCCGAAGACCGTATGTTGACGGATAAGGAACGAATGGAACGTTTTCATATCATCCGTGATTTCCTAGCAGGCCGATTTGCCAGCCTATCACTTTACACATTTAAAACAAACCTGGCCCTTGGACTATCTACAAACGTCCCAGGTTTTGCTGACGTTGAGTGGCAGGATACGCCTAATGGATTGGTTTTTGCTTCTAACATTGCAGTCTCTTGTGATGGGTTTGCAAATCGGGTGCATGTTGATAAGGATCATACACGATATGCCTTTGGACTATTTGGCCTTATTAATCGGGAGACAGGCCTACCTTGCAGCAAGGAGGAGGCAGAGTTACTAGGTTCGGTAGACGGTTTGTACTTTGTAGTCAAAGACTTTGGTATCAAGATCGCATTGAGTCGTTGCAATGGTCTATATGAGATGTTATGGGACACTAAAGTAAGTGCATTGATCATACTTCATACCTGCCTGACAAGATGATTGACCAATCCTCGAACAGATTCCCCATTATACAACAACCTCACAATCTCTTGATGCGAACGGCCAGCCGGTATCCGCAAAAGAATGTAAAGTCACTCAATTCGGTTCGTCTTGTCAAATATCCAAGACCCTTGTCAATCGGATTCAACTGCTTGAGAAGGAAAAGCAGGGTAAGACTCCACTCGAGTGGGAGAAATTCAGAGCTGAGCGAGTAAAAACATATATAGATGAGAACAGTGTCAAGATGGATCGGGAGAAAGCACGCAAAAAGTTACACAGGGATTTGGCCAGGCAGAAAAGGGCAGAAAAGGTTAATGCATTGATTAGGCAAATGCCCTGAGGCTTGGATGTGTGTGTGGAAGGTACCGAGATGATATATCAAGTACTCACGTTGTCTTCGTTCCATTTAAATGTCTGGAACCAAGCTTTTCTTACTGGATGTTTTTTTTCGTATTATATCCTTTTCTCACCAGTATCAATCAGGATCCTTCCGATAATGATGTGACTTTGTTATTTTTTTTCTCTTCATTCTTTGTTATTTCATGAGGGTTATATTATCATGATTCTCAATGATAGTATATTTTATGACTTCCCACCACCCGGACGGGAGTCTACCTCCCAACATAGATGAGATGGGAGTAGAATGTTCTCAATTGGAGTGAAAAGATCCTTCCCTCCCCTAAGAAGAAGTGAAAATACGATTTCCGACCTATCCAAGTGAAATTCAGCAGGCTTCACGCTTAAGTGAAGAGTGTAAATCACACCCTTCATACTAACTAAAGTTTTACTTAGGATGATCACTGTATAATCAAAGAACATGTGTGAAGAGTGTGAATCACACCGAGCACCCCTCATGAACAGCAGTGTGAAAGGACTGTGAATTTACAGTTACAAAAGTGTTCCTCAAGACAATCATTGAATATGAAATGAAAAAATGTGTGAAGGGTGTGAATCACACCTCGCACACCTCTTAAAAAGTGTGAAAGGAGTGTGATTCCCAACCCTCACACTGAATGGAGTTTTACTTAAGATGATATTTGGATATAAAATGAAAACGTGCAAAAAGTGTCAATCACACCTTGCACACCTCTTAACGAGTGTGAATGGGGTGTGCCCACCCTTGACATTGACTAAAGATGTGTGTAGAGTGTGAATCACCCCTTGCACACCGCTTGAACAGTGTGAATGGAGTGTGATTCCCGCTCTTCACACTGACTAAAGCTTCACCCTTGGATATAAAATGGAAAGATGTGTGAAGAGTGTGAATCACACTTTGCACACCTCTTAACCAGTGTGCATGGGGTGTGAATCTTGATATTCACACTCATATCATTGCTAAACTTGACGAAATAGTGGGAGCACTTTGGATCGTTAAAAAATAGAAAGTGTTGTGATTATTTTGTTCACAGTTAACCAATCATCTTGAGGCATTTCTTATGTAGACGGGGAATTTCGAGTAAATCTCCCGCTTTACTTACATATTACACCGAATCTCATCATCTAATGTAGACGGGGAATTTCAAGTCAATCTCCCGCTTTACTTACATATTACACCGAATCTCATCTTTTCAGACTTTGTCTTTATTTTATAGTGGGACTTTGCCTTGATGCAGATCTTATCTTGCTTTTCTTTTTATATCAGGACTATTTCATTGCAAAAAAAGCATAGGAAGAATGAGATAAAAAAATTTCAAGTTCGGTTTCTCATTCAAGTTCGGTTTCTGAACTATGATTGATACCTTTGGAATCACCAGCTACTTCCTCCCCCGCAACCCCCTTACCATTCACGTCCACTGCCTCATCACCTTCAATTTCTATAGTCGTAAGGGTTGAATCAGTGCCATCACGATTGTTATTCCATTCTCTTTTGTATCTTTCACCTAAGTAGACCACAATGTTTGGAGTATATATGTTATACCATTGACGAGCCCGATCTTGGCGTACTTCAAGCCAATCTGGATGAAGAAATGGGATAGCCAGGTCCCTATTGTAGTGGAGGTCGAGTGATATGAAGTGATCGTTATTGATGAATCCCATGACTATCGGTTGATAATATGGGTTGCCTTTGAGTTCCGGGCAGTATTCTGAAAAGCACGGTAGGATCAAGTTGGAAATTGCGAAGGAAGGGCTGTAATATATGACTGGCCGATTATATGTGTTTGCTATGATGTAGCCACCACATGGCATTGGGAACCAATCCTCGCGCTCAGCAGTGGTAGCTGTTGATTTGAGAATTCTTTCAATATGTTTGATGTCGATGTCCACAGCAAACTTTGGCATATTTTCAGCATACCATTTGTAATTGGACTGTAGGTGTTGAGAAAGCATCGATCGGACAGTAGGTGCGTGGGTTGGTGTGAGTCCTAGTGACACTGCGATGGAAGAGAAAGCGCAAAGGCCATCTTTTGGTACATTTGTAGCATTCTTGATGTTCGGAAAGAGAAATCGGGGTATATCCTGCAAAAACGGCCACTTCTGAATAATCGTAAGGTAAGAAGAAGTTCAGTGCCAATCTGTTAAAGATGAATTTATAACAAAATTGTACCTTTAAAACAACACACTCGATCTGACGTGCTTCATCCATCTCTTCTGGAGTGAATGGTATTTGACACTAGTTGACCCAAAATTAATAAAGATGAGAAGTGTGAAGGTTGATATGTATGAGTTGCTTGCGAGCAGACAGAGTACAGACCTTTTTTTTGTCTAAGAACGTCTGGGGCTTTATGGGCTGAGCTTCGCATGTCGGCTGCGGGGTTTTGTCTCGTGGTAATGAAACATCAGCTTTGGCTGCGGTCGTTTCTGCACTTGGACTTGGCATTCCGGCACTTGCTGCAGAGGTCACCTCGGGTTGGTCGGCTGCTGTCTCACTTGGCATTTCCAATTCTTTGCTTGGCTACAAATGAAGTGGTACGTCAGCAAAGATGTTTGTATGGCAAGAAGTGGAGAGACACCTACTTCTTGATTAGCAGGAGCTGCTACTTGGCGGCGCGTAGAGACTTTCGGTTTGCCTTTTCGGCCTCGTCCAACTCGAACGGCTTGGGCGTCCTCTGAGACATTTTGTTCTTCTGCACTTTCTACCTCCTCTGGGAGGACTTCGATGTAACCATAACCCTTTCCCAATTTGGGCAAATCGGGGTTTGTCGTGAGTTTGAATTTGCTAACCTCTGGAATGGGTGCCTTCATTTTGGCTTGGCGAGAGCGAAGATTGCGGATGGGGCCCGGTTTCTCTTCGACTTTGGCTATCTTGCGTTTGCAAGAACGGGGTTTGGGAACCTTGGCTTCGTCGGAAATTGGAAGTACGCCTGCAACCGCCTCATCTTCATTTTTCGAAGGCTTAGCTTGAGGTGCTTCCATAGAATTGAATAATGATCAGATTGTTAGTGAGGCTTGACCGAGCAAGAAATTCAAGATATGAAAAAGAAGTGACTCACAATTCTCATTTCCTCCGGAAACCGCCTCATCTTCTTGTTTCGAAGGCTCATCTTTGGCTTGAGGTGCTTCCATGGAATCGACTTTGAACTCTGGTAGTGGTGAAGAAGCTGCGAGGATCAGATTGCTAGTTAGGCTTGACCAAGCAAGAAATTCAAGAATAAAAAAGAAATGACTCACGATTCTCGTTTACTCCTGAAACTGCCTCATCTTCATTTTTTGAAGGCTCATCTTCGGCTTGAGGTGCTTCCATGGTATCAAGGTTGAACTCAGGTAATGGTGAAGAACCTGTGAGCATCGGATTGTTAGTTAGACTTGACCTAACAGGAGATTCAAGAAATAAAAAATAAATGACTCACGATTCTCGTTTGAAACTGCCTCATCTTCATTTTTTGAAGGCTCATCTTTGGCTTGAGGTGCTTCCATGGTATCAAGGTTGAACTCAGGTAATGGTGAAGAACCTGTGAGCATCGGATGTTTAGTTAGACTTGACCTAACAAGAGATTCAAGAAAGAAAGATAGATACTCACGATTCTCGGTTGAATAATTCTCGTTTACTCTTGAAACCAGATCTTCATTTTTGGAAGGCTCAGCTTCAACTGGAGGAGCTTCCATGGGAAATCAAGGTTGAACTCGGGTAAGGGTGAACAACCTGCAGGAACTAGATTATCAGTTATAGTTGAACAAAGAGATTCAAAATAAGATGTCTCACAATTTTTGTTCGGATTATTTTCAGAATTTGCTGAATCGGGTTTGGGTGATCTATCTGTTTCTGTTGATGGCAACTTGAGAGATTGGATGGCCGAATCGATCACATTTTGATTAACCGACGGAGTAACTTGTAGGTTGGGGATAGAACTAGCTAGTTGTGAGTCGGCTGGCGATGATAGAGTGGGAGGTCTAGGTATGTCGGTCATCAAATTGGTGGAGAGGGCAGTTTGGTCTTCAGCTGCCTCTTCAGCAGAAGTAGACAGAAGCGCTGGATGAGGGGTCCTTTGGGGGTGAATAGGAGGAAGTGTCGTTGAGGTTGCAATACCTTTAGCAAACTCAACATCGCGTAAGAACGAGTTGAGTAGATATGCTTGGTTAGGTGCCGGAAGAGATTTCATCTCTTGAAGTAGCAATCGATATTGGTGGGTTAAGAGTCCTGATGGCAAGTCGGGGATGATAGCCGATGAGATGGTGGGAAGTTGAGGAGAGGGAGCAGGAAACGAAGTCGAGGTGGTGGGTTGAGGTGGAGCCTTAGAAGGTATAAACAGTATTTTCTTCGGTAGTCCTTCTTGGGGGCCATGATTGTGTTGAATATGACCTTCCTTTCCAAAGGTCAGATAAAATGAGTTATGATCCTTCCTATTGCGACGACTGATGATCTTAAAAAGACATGTCTTGAGGGGGCGAGCAGTCGATGTTGATTGTGTTGTTTGCTGAGCAGTTGAGGTTGATTGAGTCGATTGAGTTTGAGCTTCCTTGGCTTGAATCTTCGCCTTTGTCATGTGTCTATGATCACCTAGGCTACACTTGTACTTGATGGAGGTGGGTAGTCTGGTGTCGAGAGTGGTGATTTCAAATCCATGATCGGCGGCAAACTGGTGGAGATAGGTAGCTGCGGCTGCATGATTGGGAAATGTCTGGTCGATTCGAGGAGGTGGTATAGGATCGGGGTATATGGCTTTGTTGTTGTTGGCTGAGCTGGTGGGGGTGGTCATGATGACTGAGAGACAAGTTAGAAGAGGTGGAGTGTGTGCAGGTCGCTGCAGGAAGTATTGAGGTGTGAGTGAGGTGTGAGGTGTGAGGTGTGAGTGAGGTGTGAGGATTGGTGGAAGTGGCGAGTGATCGAGTTTGGTTAATTGGTTGGGGGCTTCTGAGTCGTTGGGGTGGTTTTGGTATGTGTATGAATGTTGTGAAAGGTGGTGAAAGGTGAATCGTGAAACTTGAAGAGATGTGAAGATGGTCGGGTAGATGGGCGAAGTGGCTTTCTTGCTTGAAATTTCTTCGAAGACGGGTGTGAGTGTGACAAGATGTGAAAGAGGCTGTGAGGAGGTGTGAGGAGGTGTGAATGGTAGTTAAGTGACTTTGCATGCGTTTGGGGACTTGTAGCCTGTGAGGTTACGAAAAGATGCATCCTAGCATCTTAGGATGCATCTGCGTGCTTATCTTCGGATCCGCTGCGAGGATACGTCTTATGTTATCCTCGGGTCGGGACCGAGCTTCAAGTGTACACGAGGTGAGGAGACGTTTCCTCAAGGGATTCCCGAAGTGGTGTTTTACAACAACGCCTGTCGACTCACCGAACACATATATCACGGATCAGGCGAGACAGAACGCTTCCAAGGGACAGTGATCCCAGTGGACCCATTCCATCATCGTTCCCACGCCGAAACTGACGAGTTTTGCAAAAAGTTCACAGACCCAAAACTATTTCCAGATATACAGGAAAATGGACAATGGGTATTCAACGCATCTGCGGCGGAACTCACCAATATATGGTACGGAGGTTTTGCGTTGATGTGTCGTAACATGCATTCCCTCCGTTATAATTTCTTTTTGGAAGAGATGGTTGACTTGAGGAATTTGTGGCTCTCCAAAAAATTGAGCAAGCGACCGGGTATGGAGTTCCTTGGTATTGGAATCATTTGAATCATTGATTCAAATCATTTATTATCATTCATAACAATGTCTTCTATACTGTCTGTCCTTATTTTCCGACTCCTCAATTATGTAATCGATTCGAAATGATGGGACAGAAAATGAAATTTATACACGCAACTAATAATTATCATCTCCTCTAAATCTAAATTTTGGCACTTAGGTGGCATGATTGATCCCGAGAAACGTACAGTTCATGGCTCATGAGTTTGGAGAAGAATAATGTGGATATAATTGTATCGATCATGTTAAACATATGGAAATGTGAGGAGGACTTCACATGGTCATGCTGGATACAATTCATATTGCAACTTCACACATTCTTTCAATCAAGTTTACCATCTCGGATATGGGAAACTATTTGTGGAATACTACCACATTATGACGGAGCACCTGGAAAGCCACCACAGTTAAGTCAGTGGATAAGATAAAACTATTGAGAAGAGATGGACACGCACTTGAACAATGAGCCTTTGTGTCGTGATGTCTTTGGAATCAACAGTACCAAGGAAATACATGAAGGAACCCAATGCGATGTTCTTCATTTTGCATAACTCTGGAGAAAAATTGCCAAACCAATAGATGATCTCGAATGTGTTTTTCTTTCTTTCCTGAGTGTCATAATCAATAAGGAATAATAAAGACATTGTTAGTCCACAACCATATCATTGTATTGTCGTTAGAAAGAGCTAGATCATGCCTCACTTCAGGGTTGAAGATGTCATGTTCAGCTTGAACTGTAAGGTGCCAGTCACCGTCTTCATTGAGATTGTCAATATTCACCTTAACGACCTTGCCGATCCCACTGATCATGGCTTTTCCAGCAAGATGTTGAGGTTGAGGAGGCACAGTGACCACCAGACTTTGGGTGATGCTGCTATGTTTGACAAAATATTCGCCTGTAATGGTGTTTTGACCCAAACCGCCATGGATGTTGTAGGTCCAATGCCGGGTGAGTACCTCACTCGCCAAGCTAAATCCATAGGCTTTAAGCGGGCTGGTAACGTGCTGCCCTTGCTCATCTTTTAAGATGAGGTTGGTGTTGGTCTTGTGCCAAGCTACGGCATCTGGTATTGTTTGGGGGCGCAAGATCGTCGTCTGTGTAGATGAAGAACATGAAGGTAGAATGAGGCTTTCAACATTTAATTACATAAATCTAGGGAGGCAGAGTGAAAGGGCTGGTACTTCACTGGTGGTATTTAGGATGGTGTTGATTGAAGCGGCCATGTCAGGTTCAGAGGCCATGATGATGGATGGGCAAACAACCAAATACCAATTGGTTGTTGGTTTATATATTCCACACAATGCAATAACATGTTTGCTGTTGTCTGCGCTTTGGTTCCCTAAACAAAACGAAGGGAGGTAGGTGATGGGTTCTCAGGGTCCAAGCCTAAGATTCATATAGTCACAAAGCCCAGGGTCCGATGTTCACCACAGAAGATAATATCACGGTTTGTATTGCGTACGCCGCCGAAACAAAGGATGGATTCATTGAGGGTGAGCCTCTAACAAAAATCAATTATCACAACGAGAGAGAGAAATAAAATGAAGTCTAAATAAAACGCATGACAAATGCGACCATTGCCACATTCGCAATCGCCCCTGAATTTGTCCCTGGATATAATCAGATTTTCAGATGTGGGCGACCCTTTTGAACTCCTCCTTGAAGCGAATCCGTGCTTCACCCACATTAGCACGCGGAAACTTGATGTATTCATTCAAGAAGATCTTGTAATCTACTTCATCAATCCATTGTATATACCTGTACATAGTGGAAGTCCCCAGGCGCCATTCAGAACCAAAGGCTTTCATCCATGCCTGCTGCGGAGAGCAAGTTTCACAATTCTTGTACCACGCGAGAAGGTCTGAAACCAGTACAAAAGAAGACGGCCACCCTCTCTTCTTGATATGGGTATTGGTACTTGACTCGACTTTGTTTGTATTTGTCTGAACTTGGGTTGAATTGTTGCCATTGGTTGTAGCTGTCAAGACGGGTGATGGAGTTGGCGATTTCCCTGGCTGTTAAAAGGTAGTTAAACCAAAAACGTCAGTACAGTGGTTAAGTTTTACCTTGTTGTGAAATCACCTACTGGACTAAATTTGGGATCGGAACTGACTTTCGGATCAGAACTGGTATTAATTGCTTGGGCCTTGGCTGTTGAGGTTTTGATGAAAAGGTCCAAATCGGGTAGCTCATCATCAAAATCCTCGCGACGTTGGGGTTGGGCGTTGGGAGTCGGGGGGTTCTGCACAAAAACTTCATCATTCTCATCATCAGTGGCATTGGTCAAGCCTTTCTGCTTTGCATTGAGTTTGTCTAGCTGCTTGGTTTGTTGACTGTGAAGGGCGTGGGTGGTGTTTTTGGGCCCGTTAACCACAATCACATCAGGGTCAGAATCGAAAGGACTGGCGTCGACTGAAACACTGGAACTGGCGACGGGTGGGTCTGCTCGAGGATCTTGGAGTTTTGGTTGAAGCGCCTTGGACTTCGACAAGGGCAAGCCAGGGGTCCGGGGATCTACTTGTGGCGACCTAACCACAATCTCCTGCTTGTTTACTGAGTATCTGTGAGGGATCGTGACCATCGTTTCATGCTGTCATAGATATATGATAAGCTTCACTTATCCTTGCAACATCAGATTGATATCTTACCCAAGTGTCGATCTTGTCATCCCAAAAAAGAAGAGCCCGGTTCCATGTAGGTCCAAAATGCTTGGTACAGGCTTGCATCAGCAGCAGAGATTCGTCCAGCCTGGCTTTAGGCCATTGGTCCATATGAGCTGATATAACTTTCGGTTCGACTGCCTAGATTCCTTGTGTGTTGTGGTCAGTGAGCGCGTGAGGATGATGAGTTCTGATGCAAAGAAAAATCTACACACATCAAGCCACAGGTAAATAGTTACCACTTTACGTTCGTCAAATTTGTTGGCTATGGCCCGTTCCTGAGCTTTGTATCGCTCACGGCGGTCAATTTGGATGGCTGATATCGCTTGGAAATCTAGGCGGTGTCCAAGCGTGTTAGCTGCTTGCGCCCACTGATGGACATGAGGAGCTGGCCTTCGTGCAGGCGCAGCTTGTGGAGCTGAAGACCCCGGAGTAGGGAGATGAGCTGCAGTTGCAGTGGAGGGCAAAACAGGGTTGACGATCGCGCCGGCATTTGGCTGGGCCCCCGGCCTCTGTTCAACGGGTGTGCTTGGAACACCCCCCTAAACCGTACTGAAGACAACACTGCAGAAGCAACCACAGGTCAGTTGTTGTATTATATCATATTTCCCGAAACTTACCGCCTGGCAGTACTGATGAGGACAGCCTTTGTTCCCATTGGTCCGGTGGCCACGTGCAACTGGACCGCGTGAAGCGCGCTGGCATGGGTAAACTACTTTGGCACGTTGAGGACCAACTTGTGAGGCTACTTGGTTTGATTTGATCGGGGTGAATTGCTGCTCAATTCGACCTAAGAAGGGATGAGGAGCACCAGCCGGTGCTCCTCGAGGTGGTGCTAATGCTCCGTTGTCAGCATTAGCGGGTTTGGGAGGAAGCAGCACCCCGGAAGGTTATATACGGGGTCCCCAGTCATCAGCAGTCGAAATGATCGGTCTAGAAGCGCCAGCGTTGATCAAGGCGCGCTCGTGGTTGAGTTGGTCACAACGCCAATCGTGGGCACTAAGATAAAACATAATGTCATTCGTTAATCAGGATGGTTGTGTCCTTTTGAAAGGACATAAAATAACTGACATAGATCCGCCAAGCATCTTTGAGTGCAGCTTGGTAACAGAGGGGTGTTTGGCATTCGGGGCACAGAATGCCAACGAGTTTCTTCAGCCCAGGCTCCGGTAGGTATCCTTTGGTGATGAATTGGTAGTGTTCGTGCACAAGCGTGGCTACGACCATGATCGAGGTGGATCGTGATCGATTGTTTGCTCGGAATTGACAGTTTGGAAAGGGATTCCAGTAAGTGACGGAATTTTGGGTACGTTGAGATCATGTTGTGTTGTGGGTGATGATGAAAATTTTTTAGTGTCACAGCTTCCCTTTTGGGTGTGATGAAACTCGGTAATGGCAAAGACGATATACGGTTGAAATCAATGAGTTTGATAATATAATAAGAGGATGAGGGGATCAGTTGGCCCAAAAGTGGACGCTGAGTTGTGGGTGTGATAGGCGGGTGACATGGGCGGACAGAGAACTAATTCAAGTTTTGGACTTTTGTAACGCAGACTGTAGCATGCTTATATGTATGCTTATGATGGGAATACATTATTCCCAGATTCCCACAATTTTCCCAGTCCCAGATTCCCAGGACGGAAACCCGGATCCTCTGGTGCTCCCAGTTCAGAGTCCAGACTCCAGACTCCAGACCCAAATGTGCCGCGCAGTGCTGCCGTAGCAAGCTGTGAAACCTCACTTCCACCACCAAACGTTTGATACCCCACCACATCCTCTTGCCAAGAGATTCATGACTAATCAGCAAAAGATTGTTTTGAAATAGGTCGGCAGAGTTGTCAAGAAACTTGGCATCTGGAAGAAACTTTTTGGAAACTTCTGGCCATGTTTTGGTGGGTATTTCATTTGTGATTATCAAAAGACTTCATGCTTGCTTTTAGCTGAAGAATGCTCCAAAAGCATTATGGCTTTCAAGGCTTCGATTGCAAGATTTTTCCCTCATGTCGTGTCTGCCGGTGTAGATGAACCATCAAAAAACTGATAGTATGATGTTGTAGGAATTGATCACCATCTCGGATATAACTCTCTAAGATTCAAATTAGTTTACCTCCTCTTGTGTTTTCTGATGCCCCTAATAAAGCGGAACACATTCTTAATCTTGAAATGCGTTGAACTGGGTCAAAATGTGAAATCGGTGAGGATAGGATATGAGGTCGGGAAGCGGATGTGGTGGGGAATCAAACGGTTGGGTTGTCCAGGTTTGTTCCCCAATGTAAAGGAAGGAGATAGTCACAGTTTTCCTCATGTGACAAGGATCCAGCATTGAATGTCAGGTAATTCATCAAGCTTCCCAAAACAGGAGATAAGTGGAATTGAAGCAGAAAGCCTGAGTCAGTAATTAAATGACACCAAACTCACACAAACTCAAGACTTTTGCAGGAGGCTTCCCTGCAATCCATATATAGCTTTGCCTACCCAAGATACTTATCTATAAAGAAGAAAAAAGTGTGGTGATCCAGTCTTCAGAATGTACACCTCCCCATGTCTAGGATACGTAATCTGTAAACTGCACCGGTCCCACACCCTGGTACCATACTCCTTTCCTCACAGTATAAGAGATGGCCCAATCCAGAGCAGGGGTTTACTGATTACATTGCCACTTTGAGGGTGTTGTACACTGTCTTTTACCCAAGGGAATCAATTCCCTCATGCCCCCAAAAGGTCCTAAGAATTTTCTCATGCCAGAAAAATTCACAGGTAACTTTGTCTTGAGTCCGATTTTACTGCTGACACCCAATAGCAATGTTCAAACCAAACCCGGTTGACACAAAAACCCGGTACACCCAGTTGTGTTTTTGGTGATAACTTTCTGTATCTAATGACAGCTCTTGACAGCGTCCAGCCAAAAAGTCAACCAGGTGTACCGGGTTTTTGTGCAACTGGGTCTGGTTTGAACACGGCTAATGTTCAAGTCATATTTTTGGCAGGAGGTGATCAGCCAAAAATTATTGGAACACAAGCGCAAGATATTCCCATGCACATTTTCTTTTTGTCCCAAGTAGTTTTTGGTAGGGAATCATGTAGAGGTATCTCAAGAATAGCTTGCAAAAGTCTCAGTGCTGAGCAATGAGTTTGGGTAAGCATGCTGTACATCCTTTGCTGGCCCTGGCCATCTGCAGCAGAATCTGACTTGGGGAATGAGTCTAGAGAGCAGTAGTGTCTACTCTATTCTTTCATTTCTGTCACATATCAGGCCTTTGTCAGACTTGAGCAGTCTAGCATCCCTCCAACACCACCGCGCTTTGCTATAAATGAGATTTTCAAGGGCGGAGCAATTCGGCGCTATGGGTAAGTATGATACCGCTCCGCTATAATTTTTGAGCCACTATGACACTTTAGAGCAGTGCAACTTCTGACTCCGCTCCGCTTTGCTATGGTCAAAAATTGGTCGGGAGAGCAGCAAAAAAGCGTGAAAAAACAAATTTTTAGGCCGACAATTACTTTATCATTGAAGGCACAGGAGTGGGGATGGGTAAGTAGAACGGACAAGGAATGAAAAAAGCGCACAATTGTTTGAAAGAAAAATAATAAGACTCATAAAGAGTAAGAAAGAGAAAACAAGAAACTAATAAACTAATAAAAATAAAACACTAGTCTCATCAAGAGAGAGATCAATCAAAGAAAAGATAAAAAGAAAAACACCAGGCACAAAAAACACATAAAACGCTCATCAAAAGAGAGAGATAGAAACAGAATCAAAGGACACACACATTTTTTCTTGAATTTTTTGAGTCAATTTTTTAGATAGGATAATTGAAAAGAAATAGATAGAAAGAGATATAGAAAAAAACTACTTGGGCTTCTTAGCTTTGGTATTAGAACCTTCATAAGCTCAAACATAAGCTATAGCCTCTGCAAATTTACCAGACAAATTGACATTTGACTTTAACCACTTGCGTGCACCTACAAGCTTCTGTATCATTTTGCCTGTTAAGGAAGCTCGTCCAGGCACAGCAATGTCTGCAGCCGAAGAAAAAGTCCTCTCACAAGGAGCAGACGTGGCAGACAATCCAAGATAATCACGAGCCATCAAGGCAAGGACAGGGAAGTCCTTCTCGTGCTCCTGCAAACAAAAAAAGCAAACAGATCAGTTATCAAACAAATTGCTTATGTGAACTCAAGTTAGTCCTGACCTTCCACCAACTAAGCTCATCTTGACCTGCTAGCATCAACTGACCACCTTCAATATAAGTAACGTGTTCTTCTTGGCGCTTATTGGCAGGTGACTGAGAAGCAATGTCGGTTGTAAACACATCAAATTAATCAAACATGGAGACAGGGGAATTGGAAGAGGTAGGGGTGGCGGTTCCTTCAAGGTGCTCTGAAGCCACAGGGTTGTTGGGCCATCTTGCAAGGGCTTCTTCAAAAGCACGTGAAAAGATTGACTTGGCTTGGGCAGCGTCATCGGGGTAATTAAGATCAAAGAAACGAGTGCAATAACAAGGATTGAGGATGGTGGCCAGGACAACTGCCTCTGCTTGGTATCCTTCAAGTTTGGCGATGATGACGTTGAGCATGTGCTTGAGGTCTTGATCAAAATTCGATACCTAGAGCCAATCGAGCTCAAGGATAAGCCTTGAGTATTCGGCAAGTGAAGTGTGAAACACGACCAGTGGTTTCATCACCTTCCATTTGTTTGGTTGCATGCAAAAAGACCTGACAGGAAGAAAGGTCATTAATATAATGAAAGCAAAAACAAAAGAAAACAAAAAAGAAAAACCCTAACGTACCTCTAGGATTTTAACTAGGGTCTTGATTGACTCCCACTCATCTTCACTGATATGTAAGCCTTGATAGTAACAGGTTTTTCGATTGCTGAGAAGGATGGCATCTACCACCTACAAATTAAATCATTGGAAAGGAATCATTAAACAAAGATGAATAAGAAGTGAGGATAGAAGTGATTGTACTTACATCACATGCATCTTTCAAGCGTTTAAGGTAGTCAAGATCAATATTCCAACATACTCCCAAGCTGGAGATTGGTTGGCGTCCTTTGTAATCCAGTTGATCGGCCTTGGCCAAAAATTCTTGACGTCTAGCCGAGCTTTGAGTACATAGACCATTGAATTTCTTGGCCTAAATGCGAATGAAAATGCAAAAGAATCATGTCAGTATTTTTTTCTTATCATTGAGAAGGAAAGAAAAAGAACAACTTACTTTATGTACCGCCCGAGCCACATTGGAAGTAGGACCAGATTGATCATCGTCAGAGTCACAGTCAGAAGCGTTGTGATCTGGGGAATGGGTTGACTCGTTGTTGGACTCATCATTGAGCTCATTGTTGGTTGAGTCAATTTGCAACTCTTCATCACCCTTGTTCAGGGTCATAGCAGGTGTAGGTAAGGTCACTCCAGGAGACGTTGTGGGTTTGACATGCCCAGCCCGCATACCTAAAGCCTTCAACCCAGCCTTGACTACAAGTCCAATTTTATGAGTGTAACACTTAACTTAATTGACTTCAGAGTGCCAGAAGACTGGGTCGTCAGCCTTGCTGAACATGATTTGGAGTTCGGTTGCCATGGTTGCATTCGAGCTTCCTGAGTCAGTTGTCTGAGCCAGCATGTGAATGTGACAAAAGAATCATATTAGGACATATGAATAAACAAAGTAAAGATGAAAAAGAAAAAAAAAGAAATGACTTATCTTATGATGCAATCCATTTGCAATAAGAAATCAATCAACTGGCTGAGCTAAAAGCCGGCCAGCATGGTGCCAAGTCACTAAGTTGAGGGTAAGATGAAGCAATTGGAACTGCCAATTGTTGTCAATGTAGGTGGCGGACACTCCAATGAAGGCTTTACGACAACCCTTGGTGGTCCAAACATCGTAAATGAGACTAAATTTACCTTGATTTGACTGCAATCCAGCAAAGATACAAATTAGATCATGTCGACCAAATAAAAAACTATAGAAAAAACTAACCTTGAGCTGTTCAATTACAGCGGAAGAAAGCTCAGTATATATACCTTTGGAAACCTGAGAGGCCCAGGTTGTGCCTTGCAAGTTTGCAGACCAATTCAACAACTTGAAGGCAGCTCTGAGGGCGGGATTGTTGAATCGAGAAAAAGGGAGGGCATGATGAAGAAGCCATACCACTAATACAGTGTTGAAAAGCTCAACACTGAATGTTGATTGGGATAAAAATGAGTCAAGGGTTGGCTTTGGGTTGGTGGAAGCCACTTGAATGATCTTGTCTTGCTGTTGTTGCCAGGTTCAAGGTAGATCAAACCCTTGTTGGATGGTGATGTGTCGATTAGGGCAGGGAGGTCGATCTTTGGCACCATCTCAATGAGAGTAAAGATTGAAATAACTACGACAGCCTTTGACAAAGTACACAAAACAGAACTTGCACTTGTATCTACGTGGATTGGGACCGCTCTAACATTTTGATGTGCTTTAGTACATTGGTAATAAGAGTGGTGACATGATGAAAACAGACTCACCTTGCCTCTCACATGAATGGGAGGTTTGCAGTAGCCCAAGACTTGAAAGACTCGGCCAGCTTCACGTCGGACACCTAGTGTCTCGACAACTTCAATTTCCAAATATTGATTCACATCAAGTCTGGTGGGAACATTGTAGTCCTATGATCAAGAAGGAAAGGACAAGCGATGCAAAGTGAAAGTTAGAAAGAAGGAAGAACAGGTGAGGAAGAAAAAGGATAAGGTGAAGTGGAAGTGGAACAACTAACCTCATGTACATTAGATATAGCCTTCTTCTTCTTCTTCACCAGAGCTATTTGATGCTGAGAAGAATTTGAAGAGTCACGAGAACCCAAACTTTTTCTTTTGCCTTTGCCAGCATTCCGATTGATGCCTTTAACCTTCAAGCTTGGTGTCAACTTTAGTTGATAATTGAAGTGAACGCCGGGAATCTGGTGACTGAGTTACAAAGTCTGGCCGAGGGCGTACTGGGCTACAGGGACAAAGGGATCGGGTGGAAGATGTGGAACGTAAAGCAAGAGTACTAGTAGGTTGAAACAGTAAGACGGTTTGGGTATTGTTTTTGTTGGCGGATGAAGCCATGATTAAGTGAGAAACTAAAAGATGATAGGTATCTAAAAAGTGTAGAAAAGTTGGGATTAAAATTAAAAAAGCTTCAGCAATCAAATAGTAGATTGATGAATGATTAAAAAGGGGAAGAAAAGATGGGCGACTCACCTTGCGACCCTTTTATTAACAAAGCCAAAGGTTCCAATCAGCCGGGAAACAAGAGCATGATATTTGAGGGTGTTTCTAATTGTGGTTTTTGCTTGAGCGTGGAGGTGGAATTGGAAGGCGGTGGTTCGTGATGGAGATCAGATGATGTGGTGAGGTGGAATTGCTACATCTCCATTCAAGGAGTGTAGCCCGGGTGGTTTTCCGATCGGAAAGATCAGCGCTATAAGGCACTATGGCGCCTCTGGGCATAGCAAAATGCCGCTATACAGTGCGCATAGGCAAACCGCTATGTGCCACAGGGGTGCCCAGATAGCTATAGCTAAGCGCAACCCCCGCTATAAGGCTAGGAGGAAAGCGCGGGCAGGGCGGCCGCTCTGCTGCCGCTTTTTTGTGCGGAGCACAGGTGGTGTTGATCCCTCTTTCAGCAGAACAGATAAATAACTGAAGTACTACTGGAGAGTGGGGCTTGAACAAGAATTGTTGGCAGTGCTCTTTAATTAGCTGATGGGGTTTGATTTCAGGGATCAAAGAAAAAATAAGAATGGAATATATCAGAATAGATTGTCAAGCCAGTTTTCCTTTGTGTTCTTGAAAATGATGAGGGTGGATGATGGTGACTGTCAACTCTAGCCTGATACAATTCCAAAACCTTTGGAAAATGTTTGACAAGAGAGATGTGCTGAGAGCATGATAATTGAACTGACAGAAGCTCATAGGATTGAAGATCAATAGACATGGGTGACAAGTAAACAATACAAAGATTTGAATTGAACTGGATAAAGTAACTTTCAGTTAGTAAACCCAAATTTTGCATAGCAACCTAGTCTGAATGTTAGGGTCATGGTAGGACCCTGGATGACACCTATGAAGGCTACTGATGGAGCATGATCCTCAATTTCTTTGGCTCTACACTATTCATCAGTGCCTTTCAAAAGGTCTTTTCAAAAGATGTACAAGTAGACACAGAAAGTATATGTCACCCTGTAGTGGTATTTTGGCCCCAAGGGTGTTGTATCTTGTCTGTGTCTACTTGTACATGCGATGGGGCTATCAGTTGAGCCTAGGATTGGGAAGGTCATGGCAGCATGCCACATGGCTATTTACATCAAAGAAGCAGAAAAAGATAAGATTCAAGGCCTTTTTGACCCTTCTTGGATCAACACTGCCACTATACTATACTATACCAGTATAGCACTATACTGGGTATAGTATAGTTTTGGCTATACTTTGAAAAGCCAGTATAGTATTGTAGTATCCCTTAAATACAACTCATTACAATCAAAAAATATCTCTTTGAATCAAAATTGAAAAAAGCAGTTAGCAACAAAACAAAGATAAAATACAAGTTTTGACAAGATTGACTGGTTCCTCAACTCATATAACATTTTGAATCATGTAGACCCAAAGATGTGAATGTTAAGGAGATTAAGCAGCAAACATGATTTTGTTCAATTGGTCTTCTATCAATTTTTATCGATGTACTATTTATTGGCACTAAGAATAAAGGAAAACTTGGCAGATAGATGAAATGAAACTTGTTTTTTTTTGTTTTTTGTTAGCTCGTCTATGGTTATAATCCAACAAGAGAAAAAAAGTTTTTATCATCTTGATTTCAAGTATTTCAACCAACTCCTAAACCCCACTCCATCCAACCCATTCCTCTGTTTCCTAAAATCTGACTTATGATTCTGAACAGTAGTAGGAGTAGATCTAGAAACAACATGAGTAATTGATCTCACAAACGGACTCAACTTTCAATTCTGTCTCAAAAGTGATGCTAATAAGTTCACATTTGCCAATAAAGATGATCCTGATCCAAATCCAGATCTAGATCTGATCCCTTCATCTTTCAATCCCAACAAATCTAATTCCATCTCATCTCATCCTCTTTCTTTCATCTTCATCTTTTGAAACGATGAGGCGGATGATGTGGATGGGAATGGAGTACTGCTGGAAAAAGGTGAAGAAGAAGAAGAAGAAGAGAATTGAGTGATGGTGGGGGATTGTGTATAGGTAGTGGTCATCATTGATCTTGATGAAGAATCAGCTCCATATCTTGTAGGTGTTGTATTCGTATCCGTATTTGTGTTCGTATCAGTTGAAGCTAAATGAATCAGAAGTGATGGTGAACTTGATTTAGTTTCATTTAAACCATTTGTAGATCTACCATTCATAAAACTATTCAAAAACCTTTCTAATCTGACATCTCTCAACATTTCGATTTGATTTTGATATTGATTTTGACTGTTTGCTTCTTTGATTCTGATTTTGTTGGTGTGATAATTCAAGTGATCAATTAAATTATTGATTCATGGTTTCTATGCTTGTTTATTCTGAGTGATAAAGAAGATATGATCAAAAAGATGGATTGCTCACGAGTTACTGTAGGATGAAAGGATTCAGCTGGCTTGATTTTGACTTTGATCCTTGAGTTCTTTTGTTTTTGTATTGCCAACTGGAATGATGATCAATGAAATTTTGGATGTGTGTCCCTTGACTATACTATAATCAATACTGCAGTATAGTACTGAGTTTCCAATACTATACTTTGAAAGTATAGTATATAAAAAGGCAGTTCAATACTATACTTTGAAAGTATGTATAGTATTGAAAACTCAGAGCATCCGCAATTGTCGGGTTAAGTTGCGGGAATAGCTAACTATTCAACTCGCCGATTTTGAAATTTCCACAATGGTCAAATTTCAACTGATTGTTAGTTCGCTTTTTGACAAAAAATCAGTAGGCTGGGACAAAGTTATCCCAGCCTACCAACGCGGTAGCTAACTCCGTCACTCGAAAACACAACCCCAGACAACACCACTCATCCACGCATCATCCACAACCTTCTACACCTCACACCAACAACATGTGATCTGCTACAACTGCTCACTCAACACTCTATTGCACCTTATTCTTCATCATCAAGTACCATCAACCCTACACAACTTTAAAAATGTACCCTGATCGCAACTTGAAGTCTTACTAACGCCTCGTCAACTACTCCCACCTTCCCTCCATTTTGTTTTTTGTTTTGCATTGATTTCAATAGATTAGTTGCATATCATTTTAGACAATGATGAAGTTGTTCACAGAAAAGAAAATACATGCTTATGATTGGATTTGATTGAGTGATAAATTAAAAGAGGTAAAATTGATCAAAAGTGAAAGATCAAGATCACATTGATGAATGATACCCACACACAGGAGCATTTGTAAAGAATGAATATGTGATAAAAAGTGATAAAGAAGGGCCTCTTATTAAAACAAAACAATCAAAAGTGATACAAAAAAGGCCTTTGATGAAAACAAAACAACTGAAAGTGATAAAGAAGGGTCTCTGGTGAAAACTAAACGATCAATTATATGTGGTTTCAAAGATTGTTGACCATACAAGCAATTAAAAAGGAGAAATTGGGTTGTTGCTTGGAAAAAAGGACAGCTTATCTCCAAGCTACAGCGGACGACTGCAGGCTCAGTCTTTAACTTGAAGTTTAGAGATCTTTAACCTAAAGTTAACTAACTCCAAATTTAACACAAACAATTGCGGATGCTCTCAGTACTATACTACAGTATCACAATACTGTATAGTATAGTGGCGGTGTTGATTAGATATCACTATTGGAAGATAGATGAAGTCTAATCAAGAAGTAATCTGCTGGGTTTTTTCTTTTTCTGGTTTTGGCTATAGAGTTTTAAAGTCTAATCTGAATTTACTAGTTTCAAATTTTCCACTCTCTATACATGAGTGTGAGCTGTAATCTTCCTTATTTTGGGCTGTCATCTCTAAGCAATAGTTCTCAGAATAAGGGGTTTTTTGTTTTATTTTTATTATTCTTGTGTAAATCCTTATGTCTTTCTAGAGAGTGTGTGATTTATTTCTCTAGGCTGACAATCGTCTTCTTTGGTGATTGACTTCATGCAGCTCAGCCAGATTGTCAAATAATTGGTTGGAGATGAATTCAACACTTTGTATGAATCATAAAAGAATGTTGCTGCTTTGATAGCACTATGGAGTACTTCCTCCTGGATGTTGATGTGATGAAGTTGACACGCCATCTTGATTCACTGTATCCTTGTGGAAGTTGCTTGACAACAAGCGCACACGGACTGCCTTTGAGGCACAAAGGCAAGTTGTGTGCGCTCATTGTTGAGCAACTGCCACAAGGACACAGTGATTCTTGGTTTGATGACTGGATTGTTTACTTCCCCAGGTGGGTCATCATGAGTGGATTCAAGTTTGTAGTGGAAGTCATCTTTGGATACAGGCTCAAAGAGAGCTTCATCTGAAGAAACAGAAGTTGGTGTTTTGCTTATTTTCAACTCGATGTTGCTGGGAAACCAAGGCTCATCTGCATATTTGGGATGCTTCTGAGGTGGTTGAGAATTGTGTTCATGGCAGTGTTGAGCCGCTGGGCTTTAGAGGGACACATGAGGTTTCAACAACAAATGTTGAGGCAATCAAAATTAATTTTTTAGAAGGATCAAGTAAGAGTCGGTGGAGTTAAAGCATAGCTGAATCATTGCAGATATGGCAATACAACAAACAAAACCAAACAAAATTAAAAAATAGAAAAAATAAAAAATAAAAAAATGTCCAATCTCTTAAATTGCTAGTTTTAGAAAGCCATTCATGTGAGGATTCTAAAGCCACCCTTGGCTTCCCAAAAGCTTTAGGTTTGACTAAGTTTAAGAATTTTGGGTTTCAATCAATACCTGTCTGAGATTAAAAGACGCTTGCTAGCAGTACATTGAGATATCTCTGGTAATTTTAGTGCCACAGGGATTTCACATAGTGCATATGAAAGACTTCATTGTGATTCATCTTTTGTGCTACTGTATGTTGCAGGTACCGTTATGCCTTTGGGTACCTGCTTAGTTCCATTAAAAAGGGATGAGGAACACAGAACTCAGACAGACTTGGTACCAGAGAAAAGAGGCACTGAGCCAAGATATTGGGGAAAAAAATTCCCCAACGGAAATGAATTTTGGAAAACACCGTGACATATATCATCTTTTACCAAAAAAAATTCTCTCTCTCTCACTGAACCTGACACTCAACAATCACCACAAATGAGGTAGTGAGAAGTCTTCACATTTCTTGAATAATTTTTCTTTTCCTCCCGCCCACCCCTGCAATCTGCCAGGCAGAGAGCCTACCCCATCAGAACCCCACCGGCCCACGCCCCCCAAACACACTATGAGGCTTAAATCTAAGCTCATGACTTAAGAGTCTTTTGATTAGGTAGCAGAGTCTGAAACTATTTCATATTGTGAAAAAGAAAATGTTTGATTAAAAATAAGAAGAAAATAACATTTCTAGTTGCTACTGTCAAAGGCTTATGAATTTCAGCCCAAACCTTCAGATTGAATGTTCTTGCTCAAAGCTCAACATTTCAAGTGCCTAAGACCATCTTCAGAATGCTCAACCGGCTTGCTTTCCATCTATAGATTTTCTAAAGGATCTGATTCCAACTTTGTTTTTCTTTATTTTCCTTTGTTTTTTTATCATCAAATCCAAATTTCTACTCAAAAACCACAACTGGACAATCCATGGACAACTGCAGGTCAATATTTGAGAAAATCTTTATATGCACAGGCATAAGACTGATGATCTTCAATCTGCTCTCAAATGTTCAAAATGTTGAGTTTTGAGTGAGAAGATTGGATTTGGGCATTTGCAGTATCTGTCTGAAATTCATAAGCCTTTGACATTAGCAACCATCCCAAAAGACATGTGAGACTCTGATAAATGGAATAGCGGCTAGTGTCAAAGCCTTTGGAATTTCAGGCAAAATTTCGAATTCAATGTTCTTGCACAAATTTCAACATTTTGAGCATTTGAGAACAGATTCATGATGCTTTACTCAGTCACTTTCTATGCATACCTTTTTCAAATCTATGTAACGGGTGCCCAAAGGCACAACAGCACCCGTTTAATTCCACGAATATCAGGCATGAATGGAAGATTCAGCCCTTGGTACTAAACGGATTTACCGAGGGAAAAAGCCAGAGTAATACCACTAAGAAGTGGAATTCTCCAAAAGTGAGTCAGAGATTTTCCCTCTGTAGAAAATCCAGTTCATCCCACATTCACCACCCTGCAGCATCATTAAAGGTAAAATACAATTTCAAGTTTCAAAATTTTATTGACCAGCCCACCCACCCCTGTGCCCACCGCACAGAGAGCCAACTCGGTTATGAGACCTGCGGCCTACCGGCCCCCCCACACACCATGTGTCAGGGTGGCTAACCATCTAGGAGGTAAGTAGTCTAGTTTACTTACAATCCTATCCTGACAAAGTCTTACTGGGTCTGTAAGATCTAAGGGCACATTTGGTTGGGATTATTTTGTGAGATTATTTTCGATAATCGCAGTCGAATTTCAAAAAAATCGCTGTTGAAAAAAACACGTTTGGCAGTGATTTTTGTACCTAAAAAAAATCTCAATCCCGGTCCCAAAAGTAGCTTTTGGGTACCTTTTGGATAATCTCAAAAAGGGAGATTATCCAGTTGATAATCTCTATTTGGGACTTGTCAAAGATTGTCCTCGATCTCCTTTGACGTCATCACTACGAGTTCCAAACCTTTTTGGAACTCTTCGACGTCGAGATCACTTTGAATCAAATTGATCAAAGTACTATCAAAGATCATCCTCGATCACTTTTCTCTTTACCATTTCAAAACAATCAAGGCCTTTTTTTTATAAGCCCATCTTTTCAAAAAGCACAAACTATGCCTCGAGCTCAGAAAGAAAAAAAAGAAAAGAAACAAAAGAAAGAAAAGAAACAAAAGAAAGATGAGAAAGATGAGAAAGATGAATCCGAAGAAGAACCGACTGAATCCAAAACGGAAAAGGCCAAGTGGACTGATTCCAAGGTTCGGTTCACATTGAATGAATTCATATCCGAGAAAGAAAACGGCAACATGAATGGCACCACCTGGAAGCCAATTGCATTTACGAACGTCACCAACAGCTACAATAAAGCGTATCCAGATGAACCTATGACCAAACGGCAAATTAAGAACATGTACACTGGAGTAAGTACATTCAATCTTTGCATGCTCGATTGTATAATGCTTAGTACATATCTGTGTCTATCTATTCAGAGAAAGAGTACATACAGTAAGGCTCGAAGATTGAAGATGAACTCGGGAATTGGCTGGGTTGACGGTGAATGCCGGATCGATATGCCAAAGCAATGGTGGGATGAGACTGGCGATGTAAGTGACTTTTGTATAATGATCATGTTCATATAACATTCTGACTATTCATTATACTTATGTACACTAGAAAGACAAAGATGCCGGCGGATTTCGAAACCAATCTTTCATTTTCTACAATCAAATGGACGAGTTACTCCATACATCGAAACCTGCCGGTGCACTACGTACTGGAACGAGCAGTGCTGTGCGAGTCAAAGCGAAACAAGTAGAGGATGAAGATGAATCAGACGACGATGGATCAGATGAAGATGGATCAGATGAAGAACAAAAAAAGAATAAAAGAAAAGCAGACAGTGAACCCAGAGATGCTCAAGGATTAACCGCAGCTGAACGAGCTCTAGATGATGGTTCTCAAGACAGCGAAGATTCCAATCAAAAGGTCACTATCAATTCAGGTCAGTAAATCAATTTTTCTTATGTTTCAGTCTCCCATTCTCATCAAATTGTAACTCTCAAGGAGCTCGTGCGAGCAAGTCACAGAAAGGAAAGGGAAAAGCCATCCGAGTCAATCTCTCTGATTCTGACTCAGAAGAACCTTCGGCTTCTCGAAAGAAACAACCTGCCTCAAAAAGTAGCATCAAGAAGAAAACACCAGCGCGCCAGGTCAAGCCAGGCACGCTAGCAAATGCCATTGCTGAAGCTTCAAAGGACTCGGTCGAGAAGGCAAAGGATGCCCTCAAACGCGATGGACTCCGAGCAACCGCCTCAACCGATCGTGATCGATCCATTGAGGAAGCTGCTCGCATCAAATCTGAGAAATTTCCGCATCAACAGAATGCTATGAAATTATTCAATTCAGAGAGTTCTATTCATTTCCCTAACTTCAAAGATCGCTACATAGCAATCAATGTCATCAAAGCAGAGATTGAGGCCGCTGTTTTTGAAGGTTTGAATGATCAAGACCGCTGGGAATGGTTACAAGAAGAAGTGTTGGAAAAGAAGAAAAAACAGGCAAATGAGATGTAACATAGTCTTATCATTTCATCAATCAAACAAACTAAAAAGAATCACATTATTAACAAAAGATAGTCATGATATGTTTATTAGCTGATAATAATATGTAGTTAATCATTGACTAATTTTCTTTCACCAGTATATTTTAAAATCACACCGCACACCCAATCCACCCGGCTTTGAAAGAAATACAAAAGTCTTTATGACATTTAAATTCTTCTTATAAAACTAATTTTCATTGATCATGATAAGATAAGATGAATTCAATGATGATTTCGGTGGGCTCGATAATGAGCCCACATTCTCTCTGCAATGTTGTCTCGCTGAGCGTTTGCAGCAGCTCGGTCGCGTCTTCTGGGAGGTACAAAGTCCTCTTGGGCTTGTTGAACCCAAGCACGATCTCGATCTTGTTGTTCTCGATCAAACTCATCGAAAAATTGGTCTTCACCACCTCGCATGATGAGGTTGTGAAGGACTGCGAGGGCGAGAACCAGAGATCCTTGTCGATGAATCGGAAAACGTCGCATCAACACGAGTATGACAAATCTAATTTTGAATACACCAAATATTCGTTCGATGATCATTCGGAGTTGAGAGTGGCGGTAATTGAACAGCTCCTGATAGTTTTGTGGTGCAGTCCGGCCACGAGCCCACTCTTGGATGTGATAACGGAAGCCACGGTATGGTGCTAAGATGCCATTACCGTTTGCATACGCTGCATCACCTAGATAGAAGCGTCCTGGAAGAAAAAAAGGACCAAAGTGAGGTGAGAAGAAAAGTATGAAAATGAAACTATGAAATGAGAAAAAAACATACCTTCAGGAATGACAAAGTCACCCTCATGCCTAGCAGCGTATAGTACATCGGGATCGGATGTACTTCCTTCAAAACCAGCAAGTATGAATGAAAAGGTGAGATCAAAGGAGCATGCTGCCAGAACATTCTGGGTGAGCAACCCCTTTTGATTTCGATACGGAGTCTGATCGGCGACCGCCGCTCTCACCGGGATATGAGTGCCGTCAAGAGCACCAATACACCCATCAAAGAACGGTGAGTATCGGTTGTTTTCAGCGATGCGGTCAGGGATAGGGTATTCAGGCCCCGGTTGAGTGATGATTTCGTCTTTCAAGCTCTCAAGAACGTCAAGAACTTTGTTGTAGTATCTGGAAATGGTTTCGCCAGAATGTGGCCATCGTTCAGCTGCAGTGAGGTTGGTAGACGCATTTCCAACTATATATAAAAATATCATAAATTGTTCATTGGCTGATATATGAATTGTATCGTCAAGATGTGGCTGTAGAATCTTCATGATTGACTTGAAGGTGGCTTTGTCCATGCGCAAAACTTGTCGGAAGCGTCCTGGATGTCCTTCAAGCAGTTCTCTTTCGTAGAGAAAACCCCGAAGAGCCGAGGTGTGATAAGGTTGTTTTGGAAGCCCTCGTCGATAAGCAAGATTACGAGCGTGCTCGAGAAGAAGGTTGAGGACAAGGTCATCGTCATCTTCGTCGGATGAAGGCCAGGGTGATCTTAGATTGATACTTGAATCAGAGTCAGAGTCCGTATTGGACATCTTGGAAAAGGTAGATGTGATGGATGTGAAGGTGAGATGAGGTAATTTCGGAGGTTGTTTGGGTTTGCTACCAAACGTGATCTTGGAAAAAGGGATCCAGATTGAGATTTTTTCGAAATTTGAGATTTTTCGACAAAATCTCAATCGCCCCGGGGCGAAGTCACGGACCCCAAATTGAGGTTACCTGTTGCAATCGCAACCAAACGTGCCCTAACCTAGCACGTTATCTTTCAACAACAGAGAAGATATATGTTAGTATACTGTAGAGTCTCAAATAGAGTTATACCAAAGTTTTACCATGGTCCACCGTAGTTCTACAGGGACGAGTTGGTCAAGCTCTGAGCCGGGTGGTTTCCAACAGAGAAATCTCTGAAGGATAGCCGGTGTTTCAAGACACAGGGATACTGTCAACTTTATGTTGCAGTACCAGTGGTACGTGACCAAGATTGACACTAACCTACGAGTAGGAGTAGTGCAAGAGTGGGGTATTATCCAAGGATAATAAGGAGAATTGGTGGATAGGTAGAAAGGAAGGTGGTGAGAAGTTTAACTCACAATTTTCCAGAATCAGTAAGGAATAAGTCCTCTTTAGTTAGTGGTTAACTGTTTCAAGACTTTTGATACTGATGATTCTGACTCTTCTCCAATATCAGGTTTTATCATAAGCTGGTATGAGAAGGTGAGTCCTTTTGAAAGTTTGCGACTTCACTCCTCTTTTATACTCGCAACTGCTGTGAGGCTGACTCATGGTTACTATCCTTCTCTTAGAAGTTTTACCGGCCAGCTTGTGGTGCTAACTTATGATTCATGTCAGGAGAGGCCAATTGGTGGTATGAGGAATTGTTGTTTGTAATACCTTTCCACTTTCGGAAGCTTCATATTAAGTTTCTTGACGCTTTGGGAAGGAATGTCTTTTGTTGGGTTTTCTGGGTTTTAGACTCTTGGGGCTGATTAATCTATATTATTGTTTGCTTTGTGTTACATTGGTTCTTTGTGATTTCACTTGGTTACTCAAGTATAGTTGTCCGTCTTTGATACTAAGACACAAGATGTATATATGTCAGAAGGTCATTCTTTTTGTCTTTGAAATTAGATGTGAAGGTGTGATAGTTATTTTTTGATTTAATTAGATTTAAATATATTTGTATTTTATTATTTATTATTGAAGCTCTTTTGGCTTTTGCTCTGCAAAAGCTTGAGGGCTGACACCATGTAGCTTGATTGTACAAGTATTGATTAGGCCACATTGTAGACGGTATTGTAACTGAAGTGAACTCTAAGAGATAACAGATAAGATGGATAACTTAGAAAATGCAGTTTCAGAATAAAATGTAAGAAATACTTAACAATAATTAACCTTGAAATAAAACATCCTTGTAGTGAATGAGGTTTTGATAGAGATCACAGGTTTTTATCTTTGGGTTTTTTTATAAAATTTGATATTCTTGCTTGAATGTCAGCATTTTGAGCGTTTGGGAACAGATACATGAACCTGTGATTGGATTTGCAAAAAGCCATAGAATTATCCCCTCTCTGTCCTCTCTGAGTTATTTTTCTCCTAAATTTGACCCTGGCCCTCCCTGGCCTTGGGCCCTCAAATTCGGGGTGTGCCCTGTCCGGCCCAGATCAATTTTCATAGGCCTTCTGGAGGACCCCGGAGAGCTCCTATCAAGGCATATGATGTACAAAAATTTCTTCCACTACATACCCTTCATTGGAGTTTGAATTTGTAAAAAGTTGATGCATTTCCTTGCTCTTTCCTCCACAAGGCCCAGCAAGAAGCAAGGGGCTTGGTCAATTTTGGATTCCATCGCAATACAAATATGAAGATTTTTTTACAAGCTATGAAATTCACAGCAATTTGCAGCAAACATAAGGAAATATTTTTTTACATTGTGTGCCTCGATAGTAGCTCTCTAGGGTCCTCCTTTGGGTCCGCCCAAGGCCAGTGGGTGTTCCGGGGCCGGCTCTCAACTTACAGGGTCGGGTTGTAGCCCTATGTACCTCACACCGGGGGAATAAATAGGTCCGAGACCCGATTGAAGAAAGTTGTGAACCCGTCACCACAACTTTCTTCAATCACGGATCTCGTTTGCATTACGTTTGCATTACGGTGGCTGACCCTGGCTGACCATCCTTGAGCAAACCCCCAAAAGAGAGATGAATCTGGGATGCAAGTGTGAGTCTACTCAGACTCAGTCGCTCGGTGCCACGCTCGGGGTACTCAACATAGGAACTCAGTCCTTGGTGCCACGCTCGTGGTACTCAAGTTGAGTACCGATGTAGTCAGTCACAGTTTGAGTACAGTACTCTGACTGAATTTCACCACAGAGTATAACTTGCGCATGGGACTCACTACGGCCCCGTCCGCAAGTACTGAACGTGTCAAAGTACTCACTAACTGAGTATCCTCATGTTGAGATAGAGTGAGTCCTCACTCTAGCAGTGAGTACTCTCACCACAATGGGCTGTTTTTGGGCACGGTTTGCAAACACAATCTTGCTCTTCTCATTCACTGCGCAACCTCCATTAATGAGGAGTACAAGCACAAGTAACACAAAACAAAGTGGGATTTTTTTTCCGGTCGATCATAGTCAGTAGATACAATAGAAGCTCAGTAGATATTGTAAATAGATATAAAAGAAATTCAGTAGATAATAATTTCTTGAGTATATTTTTGGGTGGAATCGATGAGTGTTCAGAAACAAAAGCGGAGGAAACAATGACAACCCTGATTTCAAGCAATGGTCTCTACATTTATTGTTGCCTGGTCATTGGTGAGCCAATGACGGACCAGCACAAGGTGGCAGATGATATCTGGATCCAGGCGACCTCGAGACGGAACAGCAATGTTTCCCGAGATCAAGAAAACTCGCTCGACCGAGGCACCTGCTGCTGTGATTGTGAGATGTTGCAGCGCAATCTGGGCCAATACCGGCAGAGTGCCAGTTTTTAACATTTGCTTCAGAAATTTGTCAGTGTACAATTTACTGAGCAAAGAAAAAGCAAAATGAAAAAACTTACAGTCCAGAATCCACCTATACTCTTGCCAGGTAAAGCAAGATCTTTACGCGCAAAGTATCGGTCCAATTCATCATCTTCAGGTTGGCTGTCGTTGGTGGTAGCAGGGATAGCGGACGCGCCAAGGAAGGAAAAAATCGCTTCATGTTTGTTGACAGGACAGCTTTCAGCAGGAGTTGTTGGCAAATTTTCATGTGAGGTTTCTGAGGAGTTGGGTTTGTGAAGATTATACCCGGTTTGCAAGGCCTCCTTAGCAGCCAATTTGAGTGAAGTATGATACTGCTCCCCTTGGAAGATCTTGTCTCGAAATCTAGGATGAAGGAGGGTCGCCACCAAGGTCTGATTGTTCTTCTCCTCCTTGTCCAAATACTTGACCAGCTTGGCTTCAGCTTTTGCGCAAGCTCGAACCCAAGCACCAAGAACTTGCATATTCCTTCGAAAAGCCTTTTGAAGGGCCCACAGCGCCGGGAGGACCATATGCTTGGTCGCATCGTTGGATTGAAAGACCTGTGTGGTGTATTCAAACAATTCGAGAACTGGCAGCATGTATTCGATGCTCAACCAATCAGCCTTGGAGATGGCAAGTTTTGATCATTTGGGGTCGGCAGTGTAAGCCTCAAGGGACTTCCGGAGAGTCAGAGTGCGTTTGATCTGCAAACAGTACACATCAGTCAGTTTTAATGAACACAGATCATTAAAGAAAAAGGAGGACTTACTACATAGTAGAAGTAGTTCCACCTCGTGACAGGGCAGCTCAGTGGCAGCAGTTCAGGGTCTTTGACACTGTTCCTAATCTTAATATACGCCTCGAGTTCTTGTGGACTCTTCCGGATGTGCGTATCCAACGCTTGGATTCGACTGACGACAGTCGATTTCTTGCTCCGGTGAGGGGTGAGTGAAGGGTTAAGAAGGTTAGCTTGATTGACAGAATTAATTGCGGCTTGGGTATAGTCTTCTACTTCTTGGGTTGGGCCGTGCACTTCCATCGATGCCTGGTCAAGGTCAAACTCGGTTTCGGGGCAACTCTGGCTCAGTTGCGCTGCTTCTGCGGTTAGCTCTACGTCAGCGCAACTGAGCACCGGTCCCCTTTGCGAGTTTTGGGGGGTAACGGGGCCTGAGTTACGGTACCTTACGGGCGATTTGGCCAGTAACGGGTCACAAGTACCGCTACCCGTTCTGACCAAAGCCAGAAGCCACAGCAGCGGTACGTTTTGCCCTCAGCCCACTTCCGTATCCTTCGATAACACATACCCTCCACCTCCACCCTTGACGCCGCCACCCACCAAACACCTCGATCCAAGGAATCCACGAAGCCATCAAGATTCAATACGTTCCTCATCTGGACTAATCAAAGCCAACCAAGCATCCGGAGCAACAACCGGATGCCCATACAATTCAATGGGCACAGACACTCCACCTTCGATTGAGGAAATGAAGATGGTAAGTACTATTTCATGATTATAAGTCGTTTGCTCGACAAATGCTCTGTTGTTTTTTTCCCCAGAAGAAACTGAAACCAATTTCTATTCTTACATTCTCATTTTCTTGATATCTCCTTATCCTCAATTACATTTCCAATTCCTTCTTCTTAGTTTCATTTTAAACCCTCCTACCCTTATAACTTCACGTTTTTGCTTTATCATCATCCCAATCGATTCCAGATGGCACCAACTCAAAGTACTCTGCGATTTGATTCAGGCTACGAGACTGACGATAATGGCCCACGCCGTTCAGGACGCATCACTACTCCTGCACGTCTAGGACCCGGCATGATCTGTCCCCCATCTGACAGCCGACAATCCCTCGCTTCTTCAGCCTTTACCTTTTCTCTTACTAACGACAGCTTGACTGACAAGGGAAAAGGAAAAGGAAAGAGCAAGCGTGCTCGATCCGAATCCTTTGCTGAGCCTGCGATTGACTCAGATGCCGAGACCGACACACCTGAGATTGTCAGCGGACCAACTCGAAGAGTGATTCCTCCACCACGACGAATTGGTGTAGGTAGTTCGAATCAAGGGACATCTAAGGTGTCAAAGAAGACCTCTGCAGTTTCTCGGCGCAGGGATGAAGCTGAAGCCAAATTGGTAAGTTTGTTTCCTTATTCCAAATCACCCCAATTGATGTTGTGTGCTGAATCTCTTGCATCATTTCAAGGCTTTAGCTGCTGACGCTGGAGTCGAACCTGATCTCAATCAAGACTTGGATGAAGAGAATCGACGTGTTCGTCAACGAATTCAAGGTGCGAATGGTCAAGAAGTTGATGAATATGACCCACCTGTTATATACTTTGGGAAACCGTTTCGTCGACCAAATGACGTAAGTTTTTTTTATTTTCATCATTGTATCAATGAAAACTACTAATTAACACTTTTTGTGTAGGATCCATCTGGTCCACCCTTGACATTGAAGTGCAAGTGGTGCCACAAAGAGGTCTGTATTAGTGGCAGCTCGAAGTCAAATCTTCGCTGCCACCGTGATGGTTCAAGTCAGGCTGGTAAAAACAACCAAGGCTGCCCTCGTCGGGACCAAGCAATCCGTGCTGGTGCAAAACTCCCGCCAACTCGAGCTGATATCAAGGCCTCTAAGATTCGCGATCAACCCGCCCACTCCTTGGACAACTTCCTCCTTCCTGTTCCCGAGTTTGACGGCCTGGTGGTCAATCAAATGATCAGTTTATGGCAAATAACCAACAGTCTACCTTGGACCATCATCGAGCACCCTATGTTACGCGCAATCCTCTTGTATCTTCGACCGGGTATCCAAATCTACAAACGAAAATGGTCAGCAGAAGAGGCCAAGCGTCTCTATGTGGGCCTGCGCGAAAATGTCATCAAAGAACTTAGAGTATGTTTTTTTTACTTTCTTTCTTTCTAAAATTATTATTCCGTCTCTTTAAATATCTCTCAAGTTATTATTTTGGTACTGACCAATCTTTTGTCTTTTGACCAGTCACTTACAAGTATGTTCACGTTGATCCAAGATGTATGGACAGTATCTCGCAATCGACATGCCTTCATCGGAGCGTTAGTTTCATACGTCAATAAAGATTGGAAGTTTGTTGTTCGCCACCTTTCCCTCAAGCTCGTCGCCTGGCATCACAAAGGCGAATGGCTGGCCGCACCAATTGCTAATGTACTCAAAAAGCATAACTTATGCTCAAAGATAAGTTTCATTCTTATCTTTTCACTTCTAGTTTCATTCTTATCTTTTCACTTCTATCATACTTATTGTGTTTTTTCTCTCTAGCACATGGTTGCAATGGCCACCGATTTGGGTTCCAACAACCTGACCTTAGGTAGGGAACTTCAGCAACAATGCATCGAACACGACCCCACATGTCATTGGGACTCAAAGACGATGCATATATTCTGTATCTGCCACAAGACTGGCCTCATTGTCCATGCAGGACTTGACGCTCTTGGGATTCCACCTAAACGACACTGACACGCCACTCTTGCGAATTTCCCTAACATTGACACAATGGAAAGTGTACCTGAAGAGGACGAGACTGTTGTGATCAACGTTGAAGATCCTAGGAGTTCAACCCTCGAAGATCATGAGAAAGATGGAGATGATCCTGATGTGGACCGCCTCCTTGATTCAGAGGACAAGGAGGATCCTGAGGAGGTCCTTCAGGAATGTGGGGAAGGCGACCAAGAAGACGATGAAGATCCCAGCCCACCTCAAGTGACTGCAACACGTGCAAAGAAAGGTCTACCTAGGACTCGAATGGCCCGATTGATTAGAAATGTAAGTATTCAATTTCACTAAGCTTTTGTATCTTCTCATTTATGATTTTTAAACTCACATCTATTCTTGTTTTAGCTGAACATAGTCAACAAGAAACTCACTCGATCAGCAGCCTGGAGGGAGGACTTTAATCGTCGTCGTGCTGCCATGAACAAGAGGCGAAAGGAAGATAAAGAAGGTCCACCTCTTCTTGCTCTCCTAGCCGAGTATGGTATTCGGTTGAACATCGAGCTGGATCGCTGGGAACGTATGTACGCAGCCCGAGATGTGAGTTTTCAGATTCAGTTTTCAGATTCTTATTCAATATTTTTCCGTCTTTCTAATCCTATCTCTTTTTTGAACCTTGAAGATCATTGACGAGATGATGAAAGAGGATCTGGCTAAGGTTCATTCCAAAAAGCGTCGACCACGAAAGAATGGAGCAAAACTAGGATATTTCCACAAACTTATCTTCTCAGTCGGTGATTGGGAATCTCTTCAAGAGGTGATTCAAGAGTTGAAAGTAAGTCATTCATTTCCTTTCAGCCTAACTGTACTTCACAAAGCTTATAATGGTAACAGCCGTTGCGTTCACTATGCCGCAGGATGGAGGGCGATGGGCCAACTGGCTGTATGGTCTTACACGAGTACTCTGAACTTCGGTCATCTCTTAATGACCGTCTCACCTTGCTCTTGGATGACGATCAACTATACCCAATGATCAATGAAATGCTTCAACAAACGACAATCTATTTAAATGAGGCTATTGAATGTGACTCACTGGTTTTGGCGACAATCTTTCACCCAAGCTTCAGGCTAGGTTTCTTTGATTTCACTTTTGAAGACGATTCCGGTTTGAAAGAACGTGCCGAAAACTTACTACGCGCTCAATACCACGACCGTCAAGCAGAATTTGCCCGCAAGACAACTCCAACCGACTCAACCAATGCTGATGATATCATTGAAGTATCGGCCACTTCAGTGAAGAAGAAACTACCCAAGGTGTTTGATCTTTACAAACAAGCCAACACCTCAAGTGATCTTGGGGAATTAGATCGTTACTTACAAGGGTTGGACCCTCTTAGTTGTGATAATCCAGAAGACCTCTTGAACCCACAATGTGCTTTAGATTGGTGGAAGGTCAGTCTGTTCTCTTTTTTCATTGACTACGCGTGCGCAAAACACTGATATCAATGTGATATCTTTCTTTGGTATTTGTATGACACAGGAACATGGGGTCAAGTACCCAGTTTTGTCAAGTCTAGCTCAAGACTACCTCAGCATAACTGCCTCCTCAGCCCCTGGAGAGCGATTGTTTACTGTTGCTGGGCAAGTTTGCTCGGCGAACCAAGCCTCTATGCGTCCGCGATGTATCAAGACGTCAGTTGGCAGTCGGATGTGGACTAGGCAAGGGGTGCCTTTGCCTCGATCGTTTAGCAAGGTGGACAAAGTGATTGATTACATTAATAAAACAAAGGGGGGCAAGGGTGTCTCGACCTTAGATGTTGATGGGTTATAGTGTCTTCTAATCCTTTTTCACTATCGTGTTATCTTATATGTTATGCCCCTTTTTCACTTTCCCAACATCTTTATCTATGCGTATGCCAGGAATCAAATTTGTTGTTTATTTCACAGCGCTGCTCCGCTTTTTTGCCCCAGTCAAGTTGCGCTTCGAATCACTGCTGAACCCAAAATTCAGCAGCCCGCTCCGCTTCTAGCCATTTTTGGTTTTCAGGAGCGGGCACTAAAGTTACCAATTTGAGGTGACTTTAAAGATTGTTACGTTATCGCAAAGCTGGGAAAAAGCTTTGCGTAGCGTAACGAGCCAGCCTTGTTCGGGGTCAGGATCAGAGGTAGGGGCCGAAGACGCTGGTGCAGAAAGGGTCGGAGGAGTGTTGTCCATCGAAGGAAGTTCGTCAGGTTCGAAAGAGTCTTGCAATTGGGCCATGCCAGACTCTTCGTATGCGGCAATGTCCGCTTCAGTCAATTCACCAATACCCTCAAGAAAATCCCGCGCAATCAAATTGATTACGTGGCACATACAGCCGTGCCAGCGCGAAGCCGCAGGCCATTTGATCCCAATTGTAGCGTACTGATCACTCAATTGGCGAGCCATGGATTGGTTGGAAGAAGCGTTGTTGCCGGTGATTGAGTAGTGTTTGCGAAGAGCTTAGACATGTTTGAGAGCCTTCCAATAGACCTTGGCAAGATTCTCACCTGTATGTTTGCCTTCCAGTTTCTGAGAAAGAGAAAGAGAGATAGAGAAAGAATCAGCTGCCATCAAAAGGACAAATTAGAGTGGAAGGCGACTGACCTTGAAAGCAAGTAGACGTCAACAGAACCGACCCTCAGTGTTGAAAAAGAACCCATTGATTGCCATGTAAGTGTGTGAGAAATCCGCGCTTGTCCAGCAGTCGGTGGCTGTTGAAATCGACCCAGGTACCTCTGCGATTTCAGCAAGTAGTTTCTTTTCCAAGTCCTGGTACAGAAAATCCGAATCGGCCTTCACAGTCATTTGACCTGGCCAATGAAACGAGGGGTTAATGGCTCTAAGAGCCTTCTGCATCAAATCTCCCTTGAAAATTGAGAAAGGTAAGTTGTTCGAGACCACTGCGCCAATGAGGAGTGTACGCAGTGCTTGCTTGCGTTTGGCAGCGGCCACAGGATCCTCGTCAGGAGCGATGCTTCCAGGCTCGTGATTTGCCCACGCAAGTGCTAAACCGGGGCATCTTCGGCGGTGCTTATGCAAGTTCGAGTTTGGGCGGCCGGATATGGAAAGTGCAGCTCTACACCAATCGATACTAATCAGACATGTGCATGTTGTGCTGATAGGATAAAAATCAAATTTTGAAGCTACTTACGGACAGTGGAGACAGGCGTAGAGAAAGCATTGATCACCTTTGCTTGGCTCAGGCTGCGCTACCTATGATCATTTAAAAGCAAAAATTGAAATAGCAATATGTTAGGATATGATACCAAAACAAACTTAAGAGGGGCCAAGGGTACTTACATCATAATAGAAGTACACATCTGATCAATGTGTACTTGGCTTTGAATTGTCACCATAGTGCAGTTGATCGTGAGGGGGTGAATCACCACGGTTACCTCCTGAGTTCATGGCCAAGCTGCTACCAGCAGGTCAAGATTGGGTTAAGGGTAAGGGGCAGGGAGGTAAGAACCCACAAGCTGTCGATGTCGAGTTGACGCGAGTCAAAGAGGTAACACAAGCAGTGGAGGTAGCACTGCGTGATGGAGCAGCTGGGAGACCGCGACGGGCGTAAGGTGAAGTCAAAGGTGTTACTTGGGGAGAGGGTGGATATTTAGGCATGATGTCTTTGAGATAAAGAACCTGTCTGATTGTGATTCAAAAGGTTGGAAAAATTGGAAACGGAAAGAGTAATCAACAAAAGTCAGAAAATACAATGACTTGAGGAGGAGAGTGAAAATCAGGGAGTATACTATATAGAATGGTTGCTCACCGGATGTCAAGTTCCCATTCCAGGCCTCCGAGATCCTTCATCTCGGAGTTGACCCACCCCAGCGCTGGTAGCCACATCTAAGCCACCTTTGCTAATTAGTTGTTCAAATTCCAAGCTGAGATCTTGATTGAGGGTGTTGAGGAGTCTAGAAGGGAAGTGAAATGGTAGGCCAACGGAGTAAGGCGTGGACGAGAAGCCAGATCGAGAGTTGATGAGGTAATTTCGAGATTGTAAGTAAGTCAAGGTGATTGAGTCGATATTGTACAAATAGGTGTTGATGAGGTGAATGAGTTGATAATGATATTGTAAGCCAAATAGACCGTACGACGCATATGATCGAAGTTGATATGGGTCGGTTTGGATGAGTATATGAGTGAGTATACTCATCCAAACATTGTGCGCGCTGAAAGTGGGCTAGTGAGTAAAGGGCATGGAGACAGGGCGCATATGAGTTATGTGTAGCCACATTACATATACAGGTGAGTATTCCAATGCCGAGTACTACTCAGTCGGGGCCCATCGAGAGTACTACATACTCTCGCTCGGGGGCAAAACCCGCTCAAAGTGAGTATGAGTTGAGTATACTCATACTCACACTTGCATCCCTTGTGCCTGGGTTCAACCCCCTAGTGTGGCACATAAATCATAATTCAGCAGGAAATCTGGAGCCTAGCTTGTCTAAGACCACACTGAATGTTTCGCCTTGGGGTATCATCGATAGCCTTTGCATAACTTGAAGTATGCCCCACCAACTAATTTTTACCCTTTTTTCAAGCTCATTCAACAGGCACAGATCTCGAATCCGAAATGCCACAAAAACCCATTTCATCTATTTTTCCAACAACCACTCCACAAAACCTTTGAGGAATTCGTGGTACAGCGTCCACCCTCATCAAACCTCAGAACTATTCAACGGTCCTCCAGGAAGACGAGAAAGTTGCCAAAAGCAACGCTATGAGACTCAAACCGTCCGCCCAACACCTACTCATCTTCAGTGATGGATCACGCATCCCATCCAAAACGACGGCAGCCGCGGCATGGTGCGCAAACACGAGAGCTGCAAAAGCCGAACACCTAGGGCCGGCACGATCACACGGCATCTATCAGGCCGAGTACAGAGGTGTACAGCTGGGACTGAAGATCACCCTCGAAAGAGCGACACCAACCACAAACCAAACCACGATTATACTCGACAACCAAGGGGTCGTCAAAGACCTCACATCCAACTCCTCCTCCATTTCATCACTTGACAATCGCCACGCGACCTTCAAGTTACTTCAGTGCTTACACCAAGCTTTCCCAACCATGCGCATCACGATACGTTGGTGTCCCGGCCACAACGGCATACCAGGAAATGAAGAAGCAGATAAGATCGCTAATACACTAGCGAAAAGATCCTTACCGAGCACATTTACTAACACTCCAAACACAGCAGGCTTCTTGGCGGCCATAAAGGAATGGCAAACAGAACAAGCGAACTCATTCACCGAGCCCGAAATCAAGAGACTAGGGCACAAGCCTCAACCCAAGAAACACATTGACGGACTTTCCACACTCCTCAAGCACGAAATCGCCACCATCACTCAACTGCGCTCAGGACATGCCCCTCTCAACACCTATCTCAACCGCTTTAAGCAACCAATTGACCCAGTCTGTGAATGTCAATGTGGGCTTGAAACTGTTGATCATTTTCTTCTTATCTGCCAGAATTACGAACAACAACGAAACACACTCGAACACGCTATTCACGAGCACAACACAAAGATGGACAAAAGAATCCTGTCCAACCCCAGCAGCTTTAAAGCCGTCGCCAAATACTGCAACTCCACTTGGAGGTTTGCAAACAGATGGATCTGGGCCAAGGCCACAGACGAACCACGTCCAAATGATAGACCACAACCACCTGAATGAATCTTAAGGTTCCTTTCTTCCCCCTACTTCACCGCCCCCCTCTTAAAACACAAAAATGCACATGTATACTAGATGAAACAGCCAACAGCTACCTTTCCCCTGACACAGCCAGAGGGGTTTTACCGGTGCTGGACATATTACATAGTGCTTGATAGCCTAGCGGCTCCAAAAGCACTTAAAGCAATGCAAAAAAAAAAAAAAAACACTTGCATCCCTGATATGAATCATGAACTCGACTCACCTCACCTCATGCCACTTCCATTCCTCACTCACCCGACTCTCCTACACACAATCTCAACGTCAACATCTTCAATACCTCAATTCCAACATCGAGTTTTGTGTGGATCTCTATCACACCTCAGTCGCATCTTCAACTAAAATTGAAATACTTTTAATCTTATCATTGTTGACTCTATTGTAGTGGATCATAGACATTAGATGAACGGAAAATAACCAAAGACAAAATCAATTTTGGTTATGTAGACTCGGAGTCAACAAAAGTTTCATCATCACAATTGAGCTCCTTGAGGCTCCTTGATATTCAGTCCAAAGACGAATACAGGGATCAGGATGAAGTGTTTCAAACAAAACGGGAAAACTTGCTAAAATTCGAAGAGGAAGAGGGAGGTTAGCGAACGTAATGCGAACGTAATGCGAACAAGATCCGTGATTGAAGAAAGTTGTGAACCCCGTCACCGCGACTTTCTTCAATCGGGTCTCGGACCTATTTATTCCCGCGGTGTCAGCTTTGCGACTATCCAAAGATCGTGTGAGGTCGTGTTGCTTTTACACAGAGTGCAACATTTTAAATTTGTCAATCATCCATGCCTTCCATCCAGATTGAGGTCCAAGTGACTTTGACATCGGACGATGTGACATGCCACGGCAAGGTTCATTGGCAATCAAAGCAGGTGCTTCTTGAGTCTTCGCCGACTCCTTGGTCAACTTCTATAGCTGCTCTGAAGTTGGATCCGCCTTCACTCGACCTCACCAGGCTCGGGGTAAGCAGTTCTAAGGGAGAAAACTTCATTCTATCATTAACACTGGTGACCAACATTTTGTACTTGCACCTTCAACCCAGGTATGTACGCGGTCCCTTTGTGTTCAAATCTTCGACCCTGGTTCTTTGGCCTTACTCAGTCCAACTCGAGTATCGACAGTGTCAACTTTTCTGGTCGGGCCTAGACTTGTATCTTCCACTTCTTCCTCCCCAGTGAATTACTCAATGACTATCATTGGTGCAATGTGATCTGCGCGACTTGAACCTCATCAGTCAAGCCCTGACAAAATCATGTGCAGGTCATCAAATCTATTGACAAATTATAAACAAGCAGTCAAAACATATCAGATCGATAGCAGTCCTGCTACGATCGTTAGCGGCCCATTTCAGGGCTGCGCATTAACGGTCTGGAATTCCATTCTACATCAGCCTGTCCCGGTGACTCAAGCACAATCGACCTTAGCTTTTTGATCTCGGGATATAAAGTCTGCTATCACCTCCTCAAAGGTTATCTGATCAGCAATCGACTATTACGCTTTGTCTTACCATCAGCAGCGTGCCTTGTATCCTTCGCGACTTCTGACGCTTAGTTAAACCTTGAGCCAACCGATAAAACCTCTTATCTGACCACACTTACCGTTCAGCCTATCATAGGACTCAATCTCTTTAGCGGTCTTTATTAACTTTTGACTCTCAATTTCTCCTTCTTGCCTTGAAGCTTTTATATCATCGGTCATCTCTTGATTCCTTGAATATCACCTCTTAGCCCTCCCAAAGTGTCTGTCGTGGGACTTACGGTAGCATCTGCTTTGTTCTCTTTATCAACCAATTCTTCATTCTCAAACTCCATTAATCACTCTTCCGAACAATTTTCGACGCGTATCTGCCTTCCGATATCCTACTCTAATAATTGATTATCGCCGCTACTCATACATCCCTCAATAGTAACAATCAGATTAACTAGCACATCTTCATCACAGAGGCTCGAACCAGCAAACCAGTTTTTCAAGCTTCAGAATAATTCCTTCAGCCTCAAATCACAAGATGAGGAAAACATATCAATTAGCTCCGATACCACCGTTCCGAGGAGGTGGTGCAAAAATCCCTGTCTCAACCTCGACATCATCGTGCTCTTCCACACTCTCGGAAATGACGCAGTCACAAAGCTCTTCGTCCTTGGCGATTTCTGTGGACGATGAAAGTCTGGTGGCACCACTACTCCTGTCCTCTACTCTCTCGCCCCGCGTCTTTCACGCCGATCAAAACCCCTCAACCTCGACCAGCCCACCGCTCACTTCCTTCCATGTTACAAGGCGTCGACCTTCAATTTTGTCCAAACTGAAGGCAGAACCACCTCCAGCTTATTCACTTACTCAACATGGCGCAGATGCTCTTCCACCACCTTCATCACTTCCTCGCCAGCCAAATAATCCTGATCGTTGTGGTGCTAACTCATCATCCTCGCCAGACCCACCTTCATTCTCAAAGGCTGTCAACAGCGATATCCGAGCCAGTCTTGTACCTTTGCGTTTTCAAACTAAAAAAACATTCGCATCTAAACCTTCATCAAGCCTTTCCAGCATCAAGGGCACTCCCGTTGATGAGAATAACCCCGATCGTGCTCTTATTAGTTCACCATCAAGATCTGAACGCGCAGCCCAAGCAGAATCTTATTTTGCAAGTTTAAAGTCGAAGAATGCACGGAATGCGATGAGTGCATTATCTTTCCCATCTTTGGATGGTAATAGTCTCACCCCCCCTCCAACTCCTGATACCCGCCTACAGAAAGCGGGTTCGATCAAGTCTGTCAGCAAATTGGCAGCAAGCTTGAACGGCCCAAATCTTTTGACACTCCGAGGGCTTCCTCCTACTCCTTCAACTTCCCCCATCAACAAAGTCCATTCGCCCCTCACTCCTCTCACCGTATCAGCCAAGGCACTCAGTCTACATCGGCTCAATCCACTCTTTGACAGGACATATTTAATTGGTGATGAGCTAGGAAGTGGTGGGTTCGGATTTGTTGTTCAGGCTACTCGTCAAAATGATGGTCTTCTCTGCGCGGTCAAATTCATCTACAAAGATAAGATTCCATCTCACGCATGGGTTAAGGATGACTTCTGGGGAGATGAAGACGACTGTAACGGTATCTTGCGGTCTAAAGACGGAGTCAAGAGGGTACCCCTAGAGGCCGTAAGTTCCATTGTAGCAATGACCCTTGTCTTCTTTAACGAAATTGACGTTTTTATCTTTCTTTCGATTGTAGTACGTTCTCAAGACCATCCAACATCGTGGGGTTGTATCCTATGTGGATTTGTTCGAGGACCAGAGCTATCTTTACCTAGTATGTGGCTTCGTTTCTTCAACATTTGTAGCTCACTGATCTTACTCAATTACCTTGCCCCTTCTCAGGTTATGGAGCACCACGGATCTCCTTGGGCAGCTCCCGAAAAGGAAAACAAACCTATATTGTCATCTCTTCCGCTACATGCTATGACCTCTTTACTGAAGATCACACCGTCTAAGAAAAAACCATTGCAACCCTATGTGAATGGGACCCTACTACCTTCCGGTCCTAGATCATTGAGCCCTTCGACATTCTCACCAGCTCTAAGCATTCCTACGCAAGCACCTGCAATGATGAGACGATCCTCGTGCGATCTATTCGAATGTATAGAACAGCACAGTCGTCTTCCTGAACATTTTGCAAAATATGTTTTTGCTCAGTTGGTGGATGTGGTGGGATGTTTACATTATAACGGATTCGTTCATCGCGATATCAAAGATGAAAACATTGTGATCGATGACAAATACCGGGTTAAACTCATCGATTTCGGTTCTACTTTCCTCTTCGATTATCGCAAGGAGGTTCCATCGCTAGCTCGGTTTTATGGTAAGCGCATCTCCATAACATTTCTTCTTGAAATCCTTGACTAATGTCATCCTTTCTCTTTCTAAGGAACCATGAACTTCGCTGCACCTGAGATATTAAAGAAAGGAACATATCAACCAATAGCAGCCGAGATATGGTCATTAGGCATCCTACTCACCATTCTAGTCACAGGAGAATCTTTCTTTCGTGACACAGAAGCTGTAAAGGGATACAGAGCTTCTGCACCCAATTCACCCATCTCAGAAAGCTGTATGGATCTTATCTTTCGTTGCTTAGCTTATGATCCTAATGATCGTTGGAATTGTTTTCGAATTCGTACTCATCCTTGGTTAGCTGATTGTCTTTGGCCTTGGTCTGATGTTCCACGTGATGCCTCTCTCGAAGGTAACAAACGTGTAAGGAAGTAAGAAGTTGAAAGTTTGGTTTTGGAAATCGGTTCCCTCGTGCTTGTTTTGGTTCTTCCATATGTTCTGTTCATTAATATCTCATTTATTGCACTTTTACCATTCGTCATCTCACCTAATAATGAACCATTCCTTTTCCCTCAACACTTTCATTTTCCTTCCTCAGCACCAACTCAGATTTCATTTTTTTCATGCCGATTCGTATCCCATGTTTTCTTTCAATTGTTAACCTTATCATGTACCCTCTTCTCTTTATCAGAAAAAAAAATCACTAACTTGTGTAGTTCTAATTATTCTTTCTCTTTTTCTACCGGAAGCAGTATCTGTATTTGTTGTATTGGGTCGGCCTTTTATCTCTTTCTTATCTTGGCATCTTTCTCTTTACTTGATTTACATGGATGACATAATGAATTCACATTTTCCGAAACATACCTCACAGACTCACGTTGCCACACGATCCATGATTGTATTCTGATCCCGCAAAAAACATAAGCCTATGTTACAGTCCTTATCCCCATCTGTTTGACAATCGTGGATTCCATGAACCACCAGAAGATGAGAAATGTCCACTCTGCAAATGTCTCTGGCAAACGTGTGAATTGTCTTGGAGTCTGTTTTATCATTCAGGATTGCATGAATAAAATTTTAAGTAGAACAACAAGGGAATTTCTGGACATTCATTTTGCTCCCGAGCAGATATCACACCATTTTTAACTGAAAGAATTTTTCTTCCATCACAGGGAAAATAATTTTGATAAATACAACAGTTTGATTACAAAACATCTTAAGCATGAACTGCACTAGGTTTAACATCATGTGATTTCAAAGAACTGAGTGAAGGAGTACCAGGAGCAGGAGGATTGGAAAACCGAGTTTGAACAAAAGTTTTCAAAATACCCATTTCTTTTTCATCAAATGATTTATAAAGTTCAGGAAATTCATCTATAGAAAACCTATGACTTAAGATGATGGTAGGATCAAATTCTCCACTTTCTACTTTCTTAAGTAATTCTTTCCAATACATTTGTACTGGTGCTTGACCTGTACCTCTTAATGTGATACCTTTTTCCATTAAGGCTCCAATTAGAAATTGATTGGTCCAACCTGCGTAATCAGCTACTAGAGAGATTGTTCCGAATTTTCTTACTGCTTGGATGGCTTCATTCACAACTTCGGATGAATCAGTTTCCAATCCGATTGCACGTTGAACGGTGTGAATGATCCCCTTGGTATAACGGAAGGCGGCTGCATCGATGGCGCAATTAACTCCTTCTGGTTCAAGTCTGATAGACATTCATGATCAGAAAAGTTCTCAATTCAGAATAGACGTACGAAGTAAAGGAAAATTGTAAGACTTACTCGTATATCGCTTTTACCACATCAGTTTGAACATCATAATTAATCACGTCACATCCAAGGATCTCAGAAGCCATTGCCAAACGTTCTGGAACTCTATCAATACAAATCACTCTTCTTGCACCTTCTAATTTACACCATTTAGCAGCATATAAACCAATAGGACCCATACCCCAAATAGCTACACTTTTACCTTCTTTAACATCAGCACATTTAACTGAATGATAAGAAGTTGGAATAATATCACTTAAAAATAAAGCTTTTTCATCTGGAATTGAATTTGGAATTTTTAATAAATTCGTATCACCAAATGGACATCTAACATATTCTGCTTGACCACCTGCAAATCCACCTGCAAAATGAGTATAACCAAATAATCCAGCAAATGGTTTTCCATATAATTTTTCTTGTAATTTACTTGAATTCGTTCGATCACACATAGAAGAAAGACCTTCTTTACAAAAAGAACAATCACCACAACTATTCAAAAGAATATGTAATCAAAATCAAAAGTCAATATAAACTAATTCCAAAAAAAAAGACAATATGAAATGATAAGAATGAGATGAAGAAAAAGATAATCTTACGCTATTTGAAATGAAGCCACTACACGATCACCTTTTTTAACATTTTTAATAGCACTACCAACTTCATCTACAATCCCCATCCATTCGTGTCCTAAAATATCACCTTTTTGCATTTGCATGATTTCTTTATGATATAAATGTAAATCTGAACCACAAATAGTTGTACCAGTAACTTTACAAATCACATCATTTGGTTCAGTGATCGCTGGTACTGGAACCTAAATACAAAATCGGAGATCATTTACACTTTTTAATTATCGATTTTCTTGATGGAATTGGAATCTCAAGAAAGATACTCACGGTTTCTAATCTAACATCTTTATTACCATACCATCGTAGTGCTAACATAGATTCACCAGGTCTAGTTAACGGTTTATTGGTAGTCACCGTTTCTCGGTCACCTAAATATTCTTCAACTTTGTTAGTCACAAATGTATTCATCTTTTCAATAGATTTTTCTGATAGAACTAGTGAGATGGATTTATGAGATTATGGTTAAGAACTGGGAACGAGAAGTTGAGAATCAGAAATGATAGAAACCGGTTTTAATTAGTGCTTGAAATATCATAAGCCAACTGCAGGCAGATGATAGTCATACGTCATTCTTAGTCGATGACGTCAATCTAAGACCTTCTCCCTCTCTCCCTCTCGTGCCTAACAAACTCTCCACACCTCATCTCACAGACTCGATATGAGAGTGATGAAAGTTTGGCTGGTAAGTCATTGAGTACTTTTTGCATTTGAAAGGTGAACTTAAAGTCATATCGCCATTCTGACCGCATGTTCAAGTCCCTTTTCATAATAGTGGAGAATGCAGTTGTATCTGTTCTTGATATACAGATGTACCTCAGAGTCATGCCTTGCTTTCGGCTCAATCGAAGACAATCAGTCTTGGTGTGAAGGGCTCGTCACAGCCTGGTAAACTTGGTTTTTTACAGCGTTTCCAGCTTGTTTAGCTGGAATATCGACGGTTCTAAAACTATTTGTCACGCATGTATCACTCAGTGCTACCTATTTGTCATATGACCGGATCTGGCTCTAGGTATCCAAAATCACAAATAATCATATCATTGTACCGTTACGCATATAGCTCTAGTGCACCTCTTCCCATATAGGATCTTCAATAAGAATTTATAAATTAATTATAGCAAGCAACCTTACTGAACTGATCACGAGGCGATTCTTATGGGAATTCTTCAAATTTTGAAAAACTCTAAGAAAGCCCTACCTGAGGACCACATATATACCCAAGCAAAAGTGGGAATTCTAGAATTTCACAGAGCATACAGGTCAAAAGACTTATAATTTTAAAACATCTTTGGTTAACTTGAACTGCCCTATTATGTAAATTTCTAGATATGTAGTCATCAATGACAAAAATACCATGACAAAAAGACCTAGTTACTCTCTTACATTGTACGAGTTAGTAAAGGTATTCAAAAAGTAAACTCTAAAATGAACTTTTCAAAGAACCAGCCTCTAAGATTTTGGAATCCATATCTCACAAGGTATCAGTGTCAACAGATTTCAAAGACTCCACAATTTTTTTTGACCTTGGACAAAGCTTTTGTTTGCATGATTGAACCTTTCAACTTAAATCCTAATATTACTAAAAAAACGATAATTAAGAACCAAGAATTTTGCTTTTTTTTTCTATATATTCAAGTATATATACATACATGCACAACAACAACAAAAACCCACACCACTAACTACAACACTCTTTCTTTTCAACTACAATCAAAAACTTTGTACTAAGAACGATACTCATAAATGAAAACAAACTTCACACTATATATTTACTTATCATACAAACTTCCTTTCATAAGAATGCTGCTTCATACTTTTAAAGAAAAACCAATGCTTAAATCAATTTTCTTTTTCAAACTTTCAAACCTATTTTTTTCTTTTTATCTTTTCTTTTCCCATTCAGCTGTACCTTCAGTTTCAAGTTTTTGATCTTCAGTAAGACTTAAACTACCATCACCTTGATCAACTTCACCTTCACCACTCAATCTTTCTTGTTGAATTTCTTCAATTTCTTCATCAATTGACATCGATGCTGCATCTTCCATTTCAAGTCTAAAATTGAATTCAATTCAAGATTCCCAAAAAAATCATCAGTTTTTCTTTTTCAATCCTTTTTGGTTTTTATCTTCAGTCTTGATTTTTTTCAAACTCACGGCTTTCTCGTTAATAATGGTTTGATCAATCGATCGAAATATGGATGAACAGGTGGAAGTGGATTCGCAGCACGAACAGCATTAAAATATGCTGCATAAACATTTCCATCGTATCTACCAAATGGACTATTAATAATATGATCACTATAATAAAACGAACTAGAAAAGAAAATCAAATTCCAAAATCAGCTAATCAACTTCTGACAAAAAAATTCAAATTTTTATTCTGTATGATCTACTTACTCTACTAATGAAACAGCATAAGTTCTAACTTCTGCACATAATTGATTAATCTTTTCTGATATGATATCCATTTGTTTAGCAGTATAAAATCCATACTTCAAAAAATAAGCTGCATTTTCTTCAATCCTGATAATTCCTCACAAATAAATCAATCAACACACTGAATCACATTATATTAGGGAAAAAAACACTTACTGAAATGCTCCATAAAGTTGACAAATTGTTCTTAAAGTAGAAACAGTAGTCGAACCTGAAGGTTCTTCACTTTCAAGTGTTTCCAAAGCATCCAAAAACTGTCTATAAAGGTATCCCATCGTATGAATCTTTGCTGCACAAAACCTTTCATGTGAACATCCTTCCATTGCCACATCTTTGTTGACGCCACTTTTTAATTTAGTATCATACACTTCTGCTGCTTTTTTCACTACATTGGCTGAAATTGTGGCCCATGCTGAATTCATGGTGTTTAAATCAACACATTTTGTGTCAGAGGGACATTTGTTCGTTAAAACAGATTTATCATCCAAATAAGCTACTCCAGTTGAAACCTTCTTTCCTTTCTGAGCGTCTTGATATGCCGATATGAGTGATCGTCCTGCTTGGAGGGACAGAATAGTGTTATCTCCCTCCCAGGTGCCTGAATGTAAAGTCAAGAACACAGTCAGGATCCGTGCCCACCTTGAAAAGAACGGAAACGAATCTAGACTAACATTGAACAGCTTGATCAGCATACATCGAGGCCAGTCCAGCGTACGCGGAATATCCATGACCACCAAGAGTTTGACGACATTTATCAATAGTATCAAGGCATTGCCAAGTCGAAAAGGCTTTAAGACCAGCCGATGATGCATGAGTTTCTTTCAGAGTCTCTAATACTCTTTCGGTTTGTTCTGTATCGGAGGAAGAATCAAATGACTCCAATTCTTCAGTAAGTTTCTCAAACATCTTCGTCATTCGCAGGGCAGTAAATCCCTGATCAATCGTGGAAACAATGTAAGTGAAGGATCACGATTTCGGAACTAAACTATCAAGCACTAACCATCGCGATTGCCTGCGCCAAAAGTGGCATCAGACGTCTTTGATGAATAGGGTAATCCAAGAGCTGCGTTTCAAGCTCGTTATCACCAGTCTTGAACTGACGCCGGACAGCTCCATATCTAACTGCAATGGTCAATGCCTTCTTAGAGACATTGGCACCATCGGCCACCATAGCTGTTCTGCCCTGAAGTAATGCACCATAGCTATGAACACGTCGTACTTTTGTCAGTTAATCAAATTACGTTGAATGCTGAGCACGAAATCGTACGTGAGCTGTGCCAAAGGTGGTTCATAGACCTGCCCATCTCGCGTCACTTGAGTATGCTTCATCAACATATATGCACGCGGGATCCGCACGTATGTGAATTGAATATATCCATTATCTGTAAAAAAACGCAATCAAACCGTTCAATATGAATCGGGAGAACCGCTTGTATAAATAAATCGCCTCTTACCAATACCATCTCTTCCCATCTTCTTTCCTATATCACCAATGTTTACACCTGGTAATAATGCAAAATTACGAGGATCTCGTAAAGGGACAATGAATGTTTTAGTTCCGTAATCTTTGCCTTTTACGATCAAGCGAGCAAAAACGGAACAGTGAGTGGCCGTCTGTGCTGCACCACCAATCCACCACTGTCATTGGATGAAAAAACTGTCAGTTGATCCTTCCGGGTTTTGAGCAGGATATGATAGATGTAACACACCTTTGTGGCCGAAAGACTAGGAGTATGAATCACAAACTCGTCAGTTTTTTCATCAAAAGTAGAAGTAGTCTCTAATCCAGCCACATTAGATCCCTGATCGAAAAAGAAACAATCGATCATTAGATCTCAAATCATCATTTTGAAAAAAAATCGATCCAAAACAAACACTCCACTAACATGATTCAATTCAGTCATTCCAAAACATCCTACTAATCCATTCATACCCAACACTCCTTTTTCCATCCAATAACTAAATTGATTAGAAGTAGCACCTGATCTGATCGCTCCAAGAAATAATCCATAATGGACTCCAAATCGAGTCCAAAAACTTGGATCTGCAATTCCAATCAATTCCATACTTTCAAGGCAATTGGTTCGATCAAAAATGAGTATGGTTCAATTGAATGATGAAAAATGACGAGTCAAAAAAAGTAGCTACCGTTTGGTAAAGATGTCTAATCTTTCAGTAGTTACATAATGAATCATATTAGCAAATTTCATCATCGTCCTTTCCCTAATCTAACGAAAAAAGGACAATTCAGCATCAGAATCAGAATGAGTGATGATCTTTAAATAGACTAGAAGATCCATGAAATCCTTTGACTCACTTGATCTTTTGACAAATCATGTATATCATCAAGTCTAAAGCTAGGATCTCTTTCGATTTCAATCATCATGGTTCCTTTCAATTTTGCCCATTCTTCACCACCATGCATTGCACATGTCATTCTGTTGTTTCACAAATCAAAACCATCGATCAGAACAAAAGTGATTTCCTCTTTCCATCAAATCTTTGAATTTAGATGAAACACATCCAAAGACTTACCTCCATAGATCAAATGGACAATTTTCACGTTCCTTTGAGATAGTTTCCATTGTACTAGGTGTTTTTGATGCGTTCGACATCTTGAGTGGTTTTTTGCGAAGTTGAAGTAGGATCTAGTAGGATTCAAGTCAAAATGGTCGATCTGATTTAGTTTTGACCTCCAGGCTCGGAGGGGTGTTCACGTGAAATACGATCTGAGACATACAGGCTTTGGCCGGTTATCCCAATACCCGACTACCGGTGCAGATACGGGTTTCCGTGTTTGTCAGGTCCGTACCGCGACGGACCTACTGACACGGGTACGTCTCACACTTCCCTCCGAAAGGAGTTCTCCGACTGGCAACGTTTCTGAAAACGACTTCGAAAAGTCGAAAAAAGATAATCATACCCGAACCATCAAGGATTTGGTTCGGAAGCAAATTGAAGAGGATCAAGGTTGAAGGAATTCATCATGAAACGCTTTCCATCTTTTAGAATTTGATTCGAATTTCGAATGCGTTAGAAGGGAAGAAATACGGTTCAGCAAATGAGTCTGACCGAGTCTGTACCTCGAGTTTATTCCTACTACCGAATTTGTATATCGATTGTTACTTCTACCTCAGTACATATGAGATTGCTTTCAAAGTAATTTATCCAATTTATGAACTTTTGAATCTCCCAGTTTGTCGACTCGAAGTGCCTCATGACATTTATTGTCACTTGAGGCGTTCAAAGATTTTTTATCGAAGCTTTTGAGCTATCTCCTGCTTTACGGGCTCATGCAGTATCAATCAGGTCCAGCACAGGTTCGAGGACGGAGTGTATTAGTTAGCATGTTGACTGTGTGACAGAATGTTTGTTATACTCTGTTATACTCTGGAGACTCATAAGCGGCCACCATTCTAGTTCAACAACGACATCAGAAATCATCTCATTTGTTCAACTCGGCATTTGTCCAGTAGCTACATCTTTGATTTATATTAGGAAGACAGATATTCTAGTGTTTCTAATACTCTAGCAGTATCTACCGATCCAAGTAGTTTACCAGTCTTGTTCTCTCTGAAATAAAATTGATCATGTCATGATAATTGTCATTGAGACTGAGGGCTCTTGTAGGCCAACAGAAATCTTGCCTTGTGAAAAAATATCATGTTGTAGTAGTACACTTCACATTTCCGGCCAAAGTGTCACGGTTCTGCATTTATCATCAGGTCTCAAAACCAGGAGGCCTTACATGAGGATTCACTCAGCTGCAAATCAAGTGAACACATCTTCTAATCTTGAAATTATGAACTAGAAAGATTCGAAGTAAGATTCAAGAAGACTCAAAGAGAACATGAACCGTTTTACAGGTATCATAGGATTGCCATGTAGAACTTTCCCAAAAATCAATGATTTTGCTCAATCATTCACAAACCCCCACAATGATAAGGAGACTGATTCCATAACATTGAGTAGGCAAGGAATTGCGCTTGCTTAATTATACATTGACCCATAAATCCTGAAATCGAGCTTGCAAAGAGATTGGATTTATATGTATAGACTTGACCAGATTTATAGGGAGGAAGTGCTCTCCTCAACTCGACGGCAACAAAACTATCCATAGTCAAATATCATCTCATTTGAAAAGTCAACTTGAGAAGTGTGGCATCAGAGGAGAATACAATTTTAGCTCCAGTGACCGAACTTAGTTTACTTTCCACAAGGAAGACAAAGAAGCTCTCTTCTGTATCAGATATCACAGTATATGCTCAGTTGATATGTTTAGATTTTATTATCTCTAAAGATACTTGAATATGTTGTAATTGTCTCTGTGGGTTGAAGATCTTGTGCAACCATTGAAACCACATCTTGGTACAGAACGATGTTTCTCTCAAATCCCGTAGCGAGTATAACTTACATCGAGGTTCACTGAGGGTCTCACCTTTTTGGAAACCGGGTCAATTGGACACTTTTTTTCGTTTGAAGTTACAAATTAGAAAGATTCATTATAAGATTGAGGTAGACTTGAAGATAACATGAACAGACGCGACAAGTATCGTGATATCATCCTGTAAGACCTTTCCAAAAATTGTAGATTACCCCTGACCATAAACATACTACATTGATGAAGAGTAGAGTGATTTTATAAGATAAAGGAAAAAATATTTTAAGTTTTCCGAACAGCTACATCCACCCCGAGGTCCTGAAATCAAAAATGGAAAGACATCAGTACACAACTCATAAAACTGAAAGGGAAGAAGCGCTCACCTTAATTCGATGGAACAAAGCCTATGAGGTTTTCATCTACATTCAACGCGCAAAATCGAGCTGTAATTGAAATCGACCAAAATCAAACAAATCAGTGAATGATCAAAGGAAGAGAGAATGACATAGAGATAGATGAAGAGGAGGAGAAAGGGAAAGAGAAAGAGACATACATGGTGAAGAGGTAGTGTCTGAGGAGTCAAATAGAACAAAGGGCCGCGATACTTCGACTTCAGAGGATTCGGAGACCTCGAATAATTGAATTGGGGGTACATATTCTCTAAGACGAGGTTCATAGATAGTACGAAGAAAGTCGGGGTCTTGTTCGGGAAAAGGTGGTGGTAGGTTGGTCATAGGAGGTTCAGTAGGACGAGTAACATTGTTTAAGGGAGCCCCTAAACAAGCAATAGGTGGAGAGATGGCGGGATGAAATCTATGAAGAGGAATATCGAGATCTTGGTTACAAGAGCGACGATTCATCATCCAGGATAAGAGTTTGATGAATGAAGAGTAGAGAAAGTAGAGAATAGGAAAGGTGAAGATGGTAAAGATAATATCGAAGATGAAGAAGGTGAAAAAGTTGGTGACAGGACGAAGTTCAAGATGACCAAAGTTTAATAAGACCATATGAAGACAGACGGAAACTATAAGATATACTGGAAAAGCGCGAAGACTATCATGAAAGGAAATCTTGCTAAATTGGGGGAGAGGCATGTTTGGAATCAGATAAGTTGGTTAAGTGAGATTGGAAGTGAAAGGTGAATAAAAGTGAAAGGTGGATTGGAGGAATGGAAGTGGAAGTTGGTGGTATGGATGATAAAGTGAAATTTGGATGGCACTTAAAGATGAACGGTATTTGTACGGCTCAGATACTGAGATCAGCTTCAGCGCGCGGCACGTGAGTCATCTTTTTTATTTGGATCATAAATCTTCTATACACGTGAAGAAAATACAGATGTAGTTTCGCTGATTGGCGCGAGCTAAACAATTTATGTCAGATATGAAGGCAATGGGATCAAAATGTTGTAGTTGGCTTTGGAATATTGGTCGAAAGAACCTTTGTCGCGCTCCTGGAATTTGACAATCAAAGCTCACCATTAAACGTATCAACCTACTCAACACATCACGTCAACAAAGGGAGATATTTCCTGTGTCAATGTACGTATTCAACATAGCAATCAATGATCATATAAAAAGTCTAATATCCTGCACTTCCAGGTACATGAGATCCCTTCCGGATCTGATTTTACCGTTGATACCTATATTTTGCTTGCGCTACTCCGCTCTTTGTATATCAAGAGTTTTTATACCCTTATATCGGAGGTTGACAGCGGATGTATGTCTCATACCAGAACAGATAACTACTTCAATGACTTAGTATCTTCCGCGGTTCCTTCCTCAAATCACCCAACTTTCACAACACAAACACGACTTCTTGCATCTTTAGGACCATAAAGCTTATATGAATGTACAAAAAATGCAGATATACCCTTGGTGATTGGCGCGAGCTCAACAACATACACCAAAAATGGGCTCAATTTACTTTAGTTGCTTTAGAATTTTCGGCTACACAAATGTTTGGTTCTTCTCTCGATTCGTCTAGTGAAAACCCGTCGCGATTGTATTGAAAGACTAATGATCTTATTTATATCACCACAATGAAGGGAGATAATTCGATTTCAATGTACCTATCCAACTCGATGATCAAAAAGCAAAGAAAAGGTTTGAATGGACGCACATCTCAGTCCGTGAGCTCCCTATGTGTCTATTTGAGTGTTGATGTCTATGTTTTAATGGTTCCAATCGTCCTTCGTTTTGGAAGAATTCAAATTTCTTCATCTCGGAGGTTGGGAAACAATATTCTCTTATACCTACAGCGATAATTACTTCAATGCCTGATATACTCCGGTCATTTCTCCCTCGAATTACCTAAATCTCACACGAACCCGAGAAGATTGGCTGATGTGTTCATAACTTCCTCAATCACTAATCAAGACTGAAGGATATTGTAGAAGATTTTTTTTTTAAAATATGGATGATTATCTTGAATCTCAAAGCGGATGTCTTCCACATGGAGATTCACTGAAGCTCTCATCCTTTTGGAAACTGGATCAATTGGGCACATTTTAGTTTCTAAAGTCTGCTTCATAACATTTTGGCAATCACTGAAATCCACACACACCTTATAAGCTAACTGATTAAAGAAAGATTTGAAAATTAACCAAGAATGAAGTGGACTTTTTCTTAGGTATCCTGTCAGTGCCACTTGATTATCCATCCCATTGATCCATTGGGTTTGTAGAGAGTTGTGATCACAAATGATTAAGTCCTGGTATATACAGAATATTTGTAACACATTGGACTCAGTCATGGAACGTGATGAAGTTTTCCAAAGATGATGATCTATTCTGTAGGATTCTGAAAAAAATATAAAGTTGGGGGAAAGGTGCTCATGCCTTGGTGAGACTCAGAGGCTTCTCTGCTACACGATCAGGTTCCTTTCTCTTGAGTCAAGTACGATATTGTTGCTTCTACTATCTCATCTATACAAACCATAACTCCAGTCCAACAAGTGTTCTCAACGTGTGTTCATTCTGTATAACCTGCTACACATGGGTTCGATCTGGTCCGATAACTTTTGCCGTATTGGCTTTGATGGATTATATCAATTGCTTAAAGGAGTCTCTTGGGTTGAAATTAGTGGACCAGGGCTTTGAGCAAGGTCTGAAGGAGTTATACAATAGAAGTGGATTTCAGGATGACACGTGTCTATGTATTTATTCAATTCTTGTTATTGCATAAGCCCGGAACCTTCAACACACCTATATCTTTTGACACATAATCAATTTACTCCGGCAGTCGTCTTCAATTTTTTTCTAGAAAGACACTGCAAAGAAACGTAAAGCGATTGTTCTTTTTTGGGATGGGAAGGAGGGATGTGGTAAACCACAGATACTGACGACTGACTACACAATATATGTATATAAAATAGAAAAAAGTAGAGCTAGATTGAAATAACAAAAAAAAGCGAGATGGAGACCAAAAAAAAGAAGTAACTCCAGATTTTTTTTCTCAAGGACAAAAGATCGATTAAGTAGCAAGTACTTTAACTTTACGAATAATACTTGCTGGATCTAAACCTTGATGAAAGATTTGAGCACTAAGTCCACCACATCCTTCTTTGTCGGTTCCCATATAACCATATTTAGGTGTTAAACCTCTTTCTAATAACCAAGTTCCCATCTTACTACCTAATCCCGTCTTTTTATTTAAACTTTCAACTACTAAAACGAATTTTTGATGTCCATACTCATTCATGGCTTCTTCATCAATCACATTCAAGGTCGATTTGTTGACCAATCCAACATCAAATCCTTCAAGTCTAAGTCGATCTACTGCATCTAATGCTCGGTGAACGATTTCTCCAAAGCAAATCACTGTACCAAGTTTTCCTCGTCGGATAAACTAAAGAAAAGACCCCCGTTCGATTAGCTCCTCTCAACAACTTTAGATATTGGTTGAAAGCCGAAACTCACCTCATCTTTTCCTGGTACGAATTCATAATCATCACCATAATAATGTTCTTGACTGTTCTCTTTCAAAATGAAAGGAACTTTGGATCGAGTTGAGAAAACAAATCGAAGACCAATGTCCCAAAACACTTTGGTCACAATAGCCGTCATTTGATGCACATCGGCAGGGAAGTACATTCGAGTGGGGTAACCATCTTCCAGACCGTTGTCAGCGAAAAAGGTGTTTAGTCCAAAGTGACCTATCGTATTCCACATCGTCCATAGCAAGTGATGATTAGCATGGATGCAACGGATGAAAAGACGTGCGAGGTATAACTTACATGTGTTGTCACACATTTCATCGACACCACTGTGAGAGAAATGGCAAAGGACATTGCACATGTTGAGTCTGAAACAAGAAGCATAGAATTACGAACCGATTAGCAAAGCTCTTATACGTGCCCTGTATTTGAAGAGAAATATAAGGCTTACCTAGCCATAGTGATCTCGGAACAACACATTTCTAGGAAAGCAGAAAAGGTACTAAAGATACCAACTTTTCCTTTTTCGAAACCAAATCCAGCAGCAGCACAAAAGTTACCACGTTCCATGATACCAGAAGGAATAAAGATTTCAGGATGAGATTGATGAATGGCCTTAAGACCAGTTGAACCTTCGAGATCAGAGTCGATGCAAATCACTTTGGATTTAACGTCCTCTTTCGACATCTTGTCTAAGACCATGTTGACGGCTTTACCGAATTGGACACGACAGGCGTCCTTTTCTTTAGTACTACCGGTATATAGGTATGGCGAGGCAGATGGGGTCAATGACTGGAGGATCTTAGCCACGTTATCACCGTATTCACGATCCTTGAGGTCTTCGAACGCAGAAGCAGATGAGTAATTAGCTATGAGACAAGTGCGATGGTCGAAAGAGGGAACCTACATTTGATGGCTTTGTCAACAGGTATGACGTCATGACCGTGCGAAGTGCCTTCAAGGCCTTCGATACCAGGGCACATCACACGTTTGGCGATCAGTGCAGCCGGTCCATCATGTTGAATCACTGAACAAAGTCCACCCCAAAGGGAGTCCAAGTTTTCACCCTCAGCTCGGAAGATTTTTAAGCCGTGGCCTTCTAATGTCTTTCCAACTTCGTAACCCTTGAGATAGTCACTTGGGTGACCAGCAATTGTGACATCGTTATCGTCAATCAACAATTTGATGTTGAGTTTTTGAGCCACAGCGAGTCTGGCTGCTTCGGCGTCATTGCCCTCTTGTTGTGAACCATCTGAACCGAGACAGAACACGGTTTTGTGTCGGTTGGCGAGTGCGATACCGTTGACAAGAGGCCCTGGAAGTCCAAATCCAATGAAAGATACAATGAGTATACTCTTGCTTCGAAGAGTGGCGAATATGAAATCACTCACACATGTGGCCCAATCGACCACTACTGAACTTGACACCAGGGGTGAGACCAAGTTCTGGATGACCGGGAAGTTTCGACTGAGCCTCACGGTAGTACATCAAGTTCTCAGGCGGGAGGTGTCCATGAAGGGCAGAGAGGAGGTATTGAGTGGCAACTCGGTGACCTGCTTCATCGAAAACGGTGTGATCGAATTTCTTGGAATCGGGGTCACTTGCAAATAAGGCAAGCAAAAGGACCACTTCTGGCACAGTGTCGAAAGGGCCTGTAATTGGAAAAGTACAAAAGTCGATGAATTAGTCAAGGTAAAAGGTTGCAACAAAACAGAAAGTGATCGGAATATCATTCTCAGAGCCGATCAATCAAAACGCGTATAATGATCGGATTGGGTCATGAGAAGGAAAACCACGACGGATACAGTCGAAAGTGATCGAAAACAGTTTCGGAAGTTTTAGGGATGAGACTTACCACCAGTATGACCACTAACACCTCTTGCGGCACCAGTAGCAGTGAAGAAGACGATAGTATCTCTGAGAATAGAGATATTATCGAGTAACTTTGATTTTTGTTCTTGAGAAAGTTTAGGTTGAGAAGGATCAAGAGTGACTTTGTTGAAACGCTCAATGAATGGGATTGGGAATGCAGGAACAGACATGATGATATGATAATCTGACTGGTATTAGATTGAGATATCTAAAAGAGGTTGGATGAAGGTAAAAGGGTGAGTGGTTCTCTAGTCCAGAGAAAGTAATTAAATCAAAGTGGAGGAGTATTACGTAGCTCGGTTTGATTTTTAAATTTAAATACTTTGAAACCAAGACTTTAAAAATTGGATGGGGTAAGAAGTTTCGATACTTAAGTGTAACAAACTAAACATTCATAACTTACCACTGGGGTTTGGTTTATCTCTCATGCCAAGTTCGATTCATGGGGTGTACCCCCGCAGTTTTACTGTTAGTCCTTGGATCGTCCGTGCTGCTGATGCACGGCCACTTTGATGGCGTTGCATATGGGTCCCACCTGGTCCCACACGATCAAATCTTACAAAGTGCTATGAAGAAAATATTTGCCTCACTCTTGAAATTATCTTGGGTGTCAAACGTGGAGCTGATTTCAGATCAGGCTCACCTTCAGGCCAAGGTCAACTCCAATTATACCTGCTTCCGGGTTTAAGCTTATTAGAGTATGTCACTCACACTGTTTTACATCCTGCCGTATTTCCCAGCGCTGGTCGCAATTTCAGTTTTTGCCTGATTCTCGAGCTGCATCTTAAGAGCACCCACTATGGGTGCGTTAACGAGGTGATTTAGCGTTACCGTAACGCTAAAATCCAGACAGGTCCACTACGGACCTGTTTTAGACATGCAGTCCGTACTGCTGCGTTAAATCTTGCACCCCGCGTGCTCAGATCTACGCAAGCCTACGACTTGATTTATCGTACGATAATCGGTCAACAACTGCCTTTTCCAAAACATCAAATCCCAAACTCCACAATTCAAGACTTCAAATCTCAACGTTCAGACCTCGACACCTCAACTTCAAAGTTCAAACTTGAAAACTTATATAGTTTCCGAGCACGTTGAGTGCAGTCTTGATAAGTCTCGATCAATTCAGATTTGAGTGCGAGGAAGCGGAGGTGGTATGCGAGGTTTATCAAACAAGAAGTCAAGACTAGTTGATGTTATTATTGTTGTTCCTATTGCTATTTGAAGACTTCTGAGATAATTGATCTTTGGGAAAAGATTATGAGGAATGTGATGATTCGTTTCAAGATCATACCACTGTGGATCTGGTTGACTCACAGTGATTTATCGTTGGTAAATCAGGTTGTAAAGCAGCTCATAGTGGTTTTTATGCGTTTACTAATTTAGTTGTTACACGCATGATTAAATTTCGCGGTCGGGACCGCAAAATTTACGATAAAACACGCCCACCATAGTGGGTGCTCTAAGGTGCTGGTGCAATCCAATAATCCCTGCTAATATGTAAATCCACACACTACAAATATACAGCATGTTATAACCAAGTCAATCCCAGGCGCTTCCTGCAGAGTCCGCGGGCTCCAAAAGATGGCTACGCTCTGGGGATGGACTGATTAAAGTTAGATGCTATCACTGTAAACATCATTCAACTTCCCCAATTTGGAAGAGGAAAATGATTAATAGTACAGTTTTTCATAAAAGAATCTAATACTGCACACCTGAGCCATTTCACCCACACTACATATGCGCAGCAAGCTGAGTCAATAGTTGTCTATCATGTACATACAGGTCTGCTCAGTTTTTTGCCCATCAGAATAAATAAATCACATGTTATACCACATGTAACTTTTTCGACTTTGGAATTTTTTTCCCAAAAATTTACTACATATCATTCTGTAGCTGCTCAAGCAATATTGTTGAAGCTATGTCTTAGTAACAGAAAGTGTGTTACATGCAGTTGAGTTGATGAGATCACACCAAAACATTGAGTCAGTGTATGTAGTCAATCTTTTGGAAGCTTTTTTCAATCTGAAAGAAGTTACAGCATGTATTACATATGAAGAACTTATCCTGATGAGCAGATAACTGAGCAGAACTGTATGTACATGATAACCACATATTCACTGAGCCTGCTACACATATGTAGTGTGGGTGTTATGGTTCAGGTGTGGAGTGATAGACCATTTTATGACAAATCATACTCCCAATCATTTTTTCCTGCCCACTTGGGGAACCCGAATGATGTTTGCAGTGTATGTTGTAGTGATCTGGTTTTGTAAAGGATTCATGTATTTGTAGAAAACATAAGCCAGGCTTATTCAAATGACAATCATCCTTAAGGTACCTGTTAGCCAACAACAAACCTTCATCTAGGTACATCATAAGTGTTTATACATTAACATGGGCACTACCTCACTTTTTCAACTCCCCAAATATCAAAGTGCGTTCAATGAAATGTGTCCAAGGTAATTAATTTCCTTACATAAATATAATACTTCTTAGAATTATCAGATGTAGGACCTCTACATCTTCATTATATCCAGTGCAAACAAAATCTCAATCTACCGACCCATACTCATTTTGATACAAAGTCACATCATGAGCATTAATATTCTCAAATAGCTTGTATAGGTTTTAATCAGATATAAGTCCTACCGCAGTAGCCATGAAGCAAAGATAAAAGAGGTACACAAAAATAAGACAAATAGCAAACATATTTATAAGCAGAAAACTAACTACCTCATATCTGAAGAGTCAGGACATGTCATTCTAGGTTTGATTTTGTTGCTGGACAAGGCAATTCCACTGGCCATATCAAGGATATGGGGTTAGGAAAAGGATGAAAAAGCAAGAATGAAATGAGAAAACAATGAAATGAGAAAATGAAATATCAAGGATGGTTTGCAATGGGGCATGATGATGTATTGAATTAATAATTGGTGATTGTCTGTAGGCGCATTTTGCAAAAAATGATGGCAACTGACAAGATGAGAAGACAGGCGCCTTATTAAATAGTGTCAGGTGGCCAGGCAAAGTTCAAAAGCAAGAAGGACTTGATTGAAATGCATCCCACGTTCAAAATCAGTGACATTCACAAGCACCAACAAAAGATACCTTGAAGGCAACCATCAAGATTGGGCAAGATCTAACTGTAATGCATTTCTATGGTGTTCACGATGAAAATCACCCATTTCCCCCAAGTCGGAATGGGAGGAAGATGATGAGTATAGTTTGTCATAGACTGATCTATCACTACAGAATTGAGCCATAAAACCCACACTACATATGAGCATCAGACTGAGTAAATAGGTGGCTATCACATACATACAGGTCTGCTCAGTGGTCTGCTCATCTAATTAAGTAAAGCACATGTGATACACTTTAAAAAAATTGCCCTACAAATTGATTACATATACCTCCATAGCTGGGCAATACTCTTGAAGCCATTTGTCAGTAACAGAAAGGGTGTTACATGAAGTTTGGTGGATGAAATTACACCAAAAATTTGATTCAGTGTACAGCTGTTCCAACAAAGATTGATTTTTTTGGAAATCTCGCCAATGTGCAAAACCCGGGTTTTGTCTCTCACTTGATTTTGTCTCTCCGCTAATTGGAAGAATACAGGAAATAATAAACCTGTAACCAAGTTTTGTCTTTGGTTTTAGCCGCTGCGGAGACAACTTTCTCCAAAGAAAAGTTGTCAACCTTTCTTGGAACGGCTGTATGTAGACATTTTATGGAATGATTTTCTCAAGTCAAGAAGAGTTACAGTGTGTATTACATATGATTGAATTATCCAGATGAGCAGATAACTGAGCAGATCTATATGTACATCATATCCACCCATTCACTCAGCCTGCTGCACATATGTAGTGTTGGTGTTATGGCTCAGGTGTGCAGTGATAGATCCTTTTATGACAAACTATACTCTTAATCATTTTCCCATCCCCACTTGGGGAAAATGTATGGTGTTCACAGTGGTTGTTCTTGAAGGCATTGCCAACTGTTGCACAAGAGTTACTGGAGCAAGCAAAATTGGGCAGCCTGCTTTAGTATCAGACTTAGCATTTTCAAGATAGCACATCTGTTTGACCAACAAAAAAGACTTGGAGGTGTACACAATTGCACTGGCGGCCTTTTGGGGTACAGCATGAGTAGGAGGCTGGTGGGACAACACACTTGCTGAACTGGGAAGATGTTCTTTAGGATCAAAACCCCTTGAATTTGAAGATAGTGATCAATTATTCAAAGACAGCCAAGCCAGGAGAAATTCAGACAATTTCCCTGTGCCAACAAAAATTGAAACTTGACCCTGTTTGTGTGTTGAAGCTCCTGTATAACTTCTGTGCTAGACTCCCACTCAATCTGCTGTTTGTTTCTGCAAGAATGAGTGATGGTAAAATGGTGGTTTCCAAAAAATCAAGTGGTAATCAGTCATTCAAAAGAAATCTGGAAGTTGTACCAACCTCCAAAAGATCAAGTCCTGTATGGCCATTTGTTCCGCATTGGAGGTACATTGCTTTGTTGGAACCTACACCACGGGGCTGATGGCACGTGACACTCACGCGAATTTTGACTCTGCCAATAAAACACATACTGTCTACATCGTCGTACCCAATGTGAGCTACACGTTCCAGCCAGTGTGGGCTTCACTCAATCTGATCATGTGGCTACAAGATGGTGGCTCACCCGCTCATTGGGTGAGTCAGTGAGTCATCTCATATCATAACATGCTGAGATGGCTCACTCGATGAACAGATGAGATGACTCACATTGTCAGGAGTGTGAGTCAGACTTTGTGTCAACCAGGTGAGATAGCTCGCACTCCTGTAGTGCAAGCAAATTGGATTTAGCTGGTGAGTGGTGGCTCATTCCAGTGCTCTTCCAGCCTCATGATGGCTGATAGCAGCACCCGCAGATCATGTTGGGATGTTTTGATCATTGCTCACGGAATGAAATTGAAAATAACAACTGATCTATCTATTGCATTGACAAAAACTGCAAATGGTAATTACACAATCAAGGGAGATTATCTTGAAAAACAAATGAGAAAAAAAGACAAGAAAAAAGACGAGAAAATGATCTTCAAAAATTAGTCTTTGATGGATATGTTTGATGATTTGGTGTAGTTAATAGCTTGTTTTCATTGGTTGTTTCTGTAAGAAATGTTTATCAAGCAATCAACCAATGGATTTATGACCAATGAGAGTCAGAACTTGAAGAAAAGATTGAGATGATGAAAGACTTACAAACTAGGAGATTGATCCAAGTGTATGGGGCTGTCAGGGGCTATCAGAACGATGAGAAGATAAAGAAGAGACCAATGATGTACTCAATGAATGCAAAAACGAACAGGGAAACATTTGAAAAATCTTTGACTCAGGATGATCGACCTCAAGATTTCAATATGAACAATGAAAACGAAAATAATGATCAGAATGGCATCAACCTGTAGGATGGTGTGAATCAGGCAGAGAAGAATGAAGCTGAAAGACAAAGCATGACTTACATATGGAGCGAGCAATCAGTCGAAGGACTTTGATATGGACAATGCGAACATGGCTGATTTGAAGGATCCAGGGAGGAAAGACTTACAAAGAGAATTAGAACAATTGATGAAAGGACTTCGATTTGAACAATCAGAATGACTATGGATGAAACTTGAATGACTGATCGGCTCCAGGATGACCAATGTTATGACGGTGAACGCTAACTTTGAAAGAGCGGAATTCAAAAGGGGACCAGGGAGGCAAGAACTGTGACATCTACCTGTGACGTCACACTTGATATCAAACTGCATATGTATGTATGTAAAGCCCTGTTTTGAAAATAACACCAGGCTGTGACATCTGCACAACCTGCTCCAAAAGTTTTGCATTCGGCTGCCAGGGCTGTTCTTGATGTGATCAATCATTCTTCTTGGTTTGTGGATCTACTCTGTGGTCCTGAAGCTAAGCTACGATTTATTTTCAGACTATCAATTTTCTACGACAGGGATGGAATGAACAACTCAAGCCTATCCTTGTGATCAACAGAATGGATCGTCTTATCACTGAACTACGTCTCACACCAACAGAAGCTTATCATTACCTTGTACAATTAGTCGAACAAGTTGATGCTGTCATGGGTTCATCTTTTGTGACCCAAAGAATGGAACAAGATTGAAAATGGCAAAAAGCACAAGAAAAACAAAATGATGATCCAAATTTAATTAAACTAGAAGAATTTCAAGAAACTGATGATACCGATTTATATTTCAATCCTACAAAAGGTGATGTTTTGTTTTTGTTAGCGATTGACAATTGGTCATTCACGATTTCTAAATTTTCTCATCTTTGGTCAAAGGAATTGGAGATTGAAGAAGATAAATTACAACGCTGCTTATGGGGTGATTATTTCTTTGATCAGAAGGTACAAAATGGTCTTAACAAAGAAACAATTGAATGGAAGACCAGGTCTTAGACCAATGTTTGTACAATTCATCTTGGATAATCTATGGGCCGTATATGATGCAATGATTTTAAACCCGTGAGTTCATCCTGCTTACATGCATTGGTCCACAAAATACTCATGTAAATTGTGGGAGAGAAGAGGCTGAAAGAACCACTGAGATCAGTATTCAAGCTTGTGCTGCCATCTTTGCTTGAACTTCTTTAGTAGAATGAATAGATGACAAAATAAATAAACCAAATCAATCTTTAGCCACAATATTTTACCGTGAGATGAAGAAGAAACATTCTGATTGACTGACAGTGACAAATTGGTCTAACTGTTTTTCAAGTTCATCTAATTTTGCTTTCTTCTCATTGTTATCTTTTGAAAGTTTGAATTTTTTTGATATTACAAGACATGGCCTCAATATAGTATTTTATGGAAATTTGATGGAAAGTTATGATTAGGATCGTCAAATACCATCTCAATGTAATTAGCATTTATTACATTTGTTCATGGAGCTATAAAATAATAATTGAAACCATTCTAAGTATGGAACTGTCTTGAGGGATCTGAAGAGACAAGAAAAGAACTGATCTTGTGAAACATGATATTGTACAACAACAAAACCGAAAGATATCCAGGAATCATTGGTTGGGCCAATTTTTTGATAGAGTAAGAAACAGATAGCCACATTTTCATCAGCCAATGTGAGCTTGGATGAGCGGTTTCCAAGCTCATTTGTGTGCTGAGCACCTGACTGGCACATCGCTCCCAGACCATCTAACTCATGTTTTTGTGTAGGCGCTGAGCAGCTGGCTGACAGGCCACGCTCACACGCATTGGCTCAGCCACTGATAGGCTGGTGCATCACATCAGCATAACGCGGGCTTGCTGTGAGCAGCAAGCCCACACGTAGAACGGGTGACGAGCTGGGGTGGGGGCCACATATCTGGGGTTCACACTACTGTCACCTGTTCTACACAACCACTTGGTGTGGTCATACCCAACTTACATTTCACGTGGTCCCAGTTCAAAGTTGCCTCGTGGTGTAGGTCAATACCCGAACCGCTCCGAAACGCTATGAAATTTCAACCAATTTCATGGCGTTGCAGAGTCGGCGCTATGAAACGCTCCGCTCTCACTTGGCTATTTATACAAATAAAAAGCTCGCCTGGTATCGAAGCGGGGCAATCGCAATTTCTCCGAAGTATAGTGCGATATATTGCGATGTAAGTACAGTCGCTATATATCGCAATATATTGCAATATTGCAATATATTGCGATATTTCGCAGATAAAGTGTCAAAGAGAAGGAAAAAAAAATTAATTCACCACAATGTGTACAACATGTCCAAGCTTGTAGGAGGACAAGTAGAGTAGATGTAAACTCTTTAGAGGGAAAAGATATGAGGAAGGAACAGACACATAAAAAGAAAACAATCTTGTTTTGGAGTCAGAAAAAAAAAGAGACTATTGGGGTTTCTTGGACTTGGCCATCGCGTCCACATAGGCTTGAAGCGCCTTGGAAGCTTCTTCAAATTCTCCATCAGGGACAATGCCCTCCTTCAACCAAGCTTGCGAGCCTACAAGCCGCTCCATGGTTTTAGGTAACATACTACCTCTCGATGGGGTACACACGTCGGCAGCGGCTGAAAATGTGCGCTCACATGCACAAGATGTGGCCGAAATGGATAAGTAATCGCGGGCGAGCGTTGCTAGGATAGGGAAATGGCTTTTGTGTTCCTGTGAATCGAACCATTAGGTAGTTAGTTAGACAGAATGAATGAATGACGCGATGGAAAAAACAAACCTTCCACCACTGAAGAGGAGTATGATCCTTTCTGATCGGGAATTTACCATGTAAATATTCTTCTAGCTCTGAAGTCAAAGGTTGACTTGGACCTTTATCGGTTCCGAAAACATCAAATTCATCAGGATTGGCAGACTCGTCGCAATCTTTGGGTGGTGGAGTTGGCTCGTGAGTCTTCCTTTCTTCAACCACAGTGTTGAATGCGCACTCAAGAATCTCCTGAGATGAGGCTTCATGTTCGGGATAGTGGAGGTTGAAAAACTTTACTCAAACTCTTGGGTTGAGGATTGTCGCAAGTACTATGGCTTCACAGCTGGCAGCCTCCTCTTGGTAATCGGTCGGCCATTTGATCATCACCTCGATGGCATTGTCGAGACTCGGGAAAATGCATGCCTCAGCTTGATGTTGCTTGAGTTCGTTGATTACCCTCTTGTATTCAGCCAAGAGAATACATCCAGTAGGCCAGTTACCCTTGACTCAAGCTGTAGCTTCAACAAAAGTCTACAACAAAAACAAATAAACATACCAAAACAAAAGATGATCAAAGGGAGCCACATACCTTGAGAACCTTGTTCACCATCTCTACCGCGTGCCACTCTGAAGCCGAAATAGTGACCCCCTTGAAAAAACAGGCCTTTCGATCGGCCGCAATCATAGAGTTGATGACCTGTATAGAAAAGTATCAGATAGACAGCTATCAGTAATCAATGATGAAAGCAAAGTCGAAAAAGTACTGACCTCCTGCGCCTTGCATGCAATCATGCGACTTTCGTAGTGACTATTCCATTGGGTCTTGCAAGGCCTTTTAAGCATCCTACCCTTATATCCAATACGTGTCGCGCGTGTCTTAAAATCGTTTCTTTGTGCAGCACTACTCGCTATCTGTCCAGAGACAGTGTACACCTATGGAAAAACTCATGACAACTTTAGTCAGAGTCCAACTAGATTCATAATGCTAAAACTCACCTTTTGAAGGGCCATTGCGACCACGTCATCTTTATCACAAGTGCCTTCCTTGGTATCTTGACCTTCAGTACCATCCTCGTCATCAATGCCGTCCGGTTGCTCAGGTAAACAGTATTCATCCTCGGATTCGGTATTGGAAGGATGGAACTCGACAGAATCTTCCCCGTTGTTGATCTCAAAACCGGGGATAGGAAGAGTGACACCGTTGGGTATAGAAGGTTTAACAGTACCTACCTTTTGACCCAGGGCTTTGAGCCCGCGGCCAACCACGAGGTTAAGTTTATGGGTGTAACATCTGACATGATGAGATTGACTTGGCCAATGTACCGGATCTTCGGCTGCTGCAAACATCTCTTTGAGTTTGGTGGCCATCGTGGTGTTGTTTCCACCACTGTTGGTGGTCTGAGCTAAAAGGTAAGTATCATACAAGCCAAGAAAGATGATAAATAGAAAAGGATCATAGGGGAACGTGTGAAATTAGTAACAGGATAAATGTGAAAAAGATGAGTACAATAGACTCATCTTTTTGTGAAGTCCATGTCGGATTAAAAACCGGCCGATTGGTCTGGCCAGCAAGGCGCCAAAATGACGCCATGCAACCATTTTCAGAGTGAGATGAGTTGATCTATATTCCCATTCATTGTCAATGTAATTGGCCGTCGCACCAACAAAGGCATACCAATTTCCTTTTGTTGTCCAAACATCGTGACTTAAACAAAATTTACCTTGATTTTCCTATCATACAATCATCAGTACAATGAAAATACAAAGCTTTTGAGAAAGTCAAAAATAAAACTTACCTGAAGGTTCTTGATTGCCTGGCTGTGTAAGCCTGAAAAAAGCTGGACAGACTTCTTAGAGGCCCAAGCTGTAGATCGAACAACCGCTCCGCGATTGACGGAATAGAAAGCGGCACGTAGGGCAGGGTCGTGGAATCGGATCCAGGGCAATGCATGTCGAACAATCCATATGACAAGGATGGTGTTCAATAAGTCCACGGAGAAGATAGGTCCACTGACAAAGGCGTCCAAGGTCGAGTCCTTCTTTTTGTCCGACTCGGGTTCATAGACAGGTGGAAGATTGAAGCCAGCTTTGATAGCTTTATGGCGCATCGTGCACACTGGGCGTTTCTCGTTCCCGCCGCGGTGCCCCCATAAGTTCCAGTACAAGGTCGGATGACGCAAGAATACTTGATTACAGAAATGACACTTGTAACTGCGTCCCTAGACATTAGCAAAACATATAATATCAGCAGGGCCAGCCATTTATGAAACAAAGATGGAAATAAATGAATAGTTGACTTACTTTAGGAGGCTCAAAGAACGTCAGTAGTTCTCTCACACGAGCACTTCGAAAATCCATGTAGCCCGGCTCGCTGGTCCCAACTATCTCGACATCGGATCCTTGGGACAACTCGACGTCTTCAGGTACCTCATAGGCCGCCTATAAAGGAAAAAGGAGGTTAGTAATTGTCTGTAGTGAGAGGTGTAGTGAGAGGCTCAAAGAGGATAGTTCACTTACATCTTTCGTTTTCTTGGTTGGTCGGGGTGATGGTGAGAAACCCTTTGAACTTCCTGAGGGTGATTTGGATTGTTTGCTGGTTGATGAGCAAGACTAGGATATTAAGACAAATTCAATTACCAAGAAGTAAGATACATTGTTAGTCTGTGGTGTGAAATACAAAGCTTACCTTGCCTTTGCCAGTTGGTTTGGCAGCAGCTGAGGCTTGACTGCTCTTCTTCTTTGTGGGAACAGTAGGGGGTCGAGGTGAAGCAGAACAATCGGCGAGAGGACCAGTTGAACTTTGGTTGTCATCAGAAGGAAGTGTAAGAGTTGTACGAGAGTCTTTTGGCGTAGCCACAAAGCCTGGTGCTGGTCGAGAGGGGCTCGGTGGTCTGAGGGTTCGAGCACTCGATGCTTTTGGTACTTGAAGGCCAGCACTTTTTGACAAGATTTGGGATTGGGAGGGGATTTGGTGATGGCCATGTTGAGATATGATTGGATGATTTGAATCGGATGAGATGAAAGAAAGTGAGGAATCGATTTGAAAGAAGGAAAGGAATGGTTGGGTCAGTTTCTAAGATACGATCAGAGATTTGATTGGTCAAATGGGACTTACCAAATCAACATAAGTACCAGCTTTCGGCAGTCGGATGGACCACAGGTGAGCCATCGAAGCCTCATCCAGGGGGGTTCCATTGGTCGAATCGAGCTAAGATGGTGTGAGGCGTTCTGTTTTGATCTGGTGAGATCAGAACAAGGGGTGGGGTGAGTGATACCCCTCCACCCTTGACTGTATCACTCCGATATATATCAGAGTACCCGAGACCCCGGCCCATTGCGTTTCGGTGGCTCCGCTATGGAAAACCCGGGTCTGGGGTTTCGGTGCGTAGCATCCGCTATCACTACGCCAAATTGCAAATTTACCGTGGAGTTTAGAAAATTGAGTAGACATAGAAAATTATAGAGAAGCTGGCAAGGGTCAGAAAAATATGAAAAAATAATGGGAGGGCCCTTTGATGCATTCCAATTGTCTGGCATATTTTTTCATATTTTTAAAACCACAATGCATATAATACTACACAAAATATAATATTTTCTGGGCAGAAAGTATAAAAACCAACGAACAGTGATATTGAGCAGTCTTGGAGAGAGACGAGAATACACAAAAAATGCATATTGTTCCTATGGCTGAGACCTTGGATTTGAGTATTTTTTTGTATGTTTAGTGTGAGAATTGTTGATTGTACTAACAAAAAACCTCCAGGATTGTTAGATTACAACCTGTAACAGACATTGGAGGGCATAATTTGAATTCAACAATCCCTTATATCTTTGTCAATTCTTGGTCAAACCACTTGATTTTTTGTTCATCGGAAAGCCAAACTCTGTGACTATATCTTTCATTGAGACAAAAAACCTGCATCTGATCCCAAAGAATATCTATGTGGCTATAGAGGAAATTGTTTCAAAGACAAATAGGTTTTTTTGTAGCGGAGCTACAGATTTGATGCATTAACATAACATTCAAATGCACTTCATGGCTTCCTAATCAGCTAACTATCAAGTGTTTTGACCCAGAATTGCAAAAGATATGAGGGATATAGAATTCCAGTGGCCAAATTCCAATCCGTGTTACAGGTTGTAATCTGAGAAACTTGGAGGTTTTTTGTTAGTACAATCAACAATCTGCACACTAAAAATACAAAAAAATACTCAAATCCAAGGTCTCAGCCATAGGAACAATATGCATATTTTTGTGTATTTTTGTCTCTCTCCAAGACTGCTCAATATCACTGTTCGTTGGTTTTTATATTTTCTGCCCAGAAGACATTATATTTTGTGTAGTATTATATGCATTGTGGTTTTAAAAATATGAAAAAATATGCCAGACAATCAGAATGCAATCAAAGGGCCCTCCCATTATTTTTTCATATTTTTCTGACCCTTGCCAGCTTCTCTATAATTTTCTATGTCTACTCAATTTTCTAAACTCCACGGTAAATTTTCAATTTGGCGCAGTGTATGTAATGCAAGGGTTGTAGCGGACCCTAAAAACGCTCCAAAACCGCTCCGAAACCAATATTTGGAGCGGAGCGGTTCGGGTATTGGCTGGAGTGGTGATTGAAGGGGACTGTCTGGGTGAGACAGAAGATCCATCATCAGTCTTGCAGACAGAGGTCACAAAAGCTTTGATTCTGATTCTTCCAGTTAGACATTCTTGGATTTAGATATATTAGAGATATAGAGACTTTGAATGGTCAATGGTCAGAAAGTTGTAGTAGATTGAGAGCAGCGGGGTGTATTGAAGTTGAATGATGATTTATTTGTGAGCCAAATAAATGGACCAAAAGTCAGAACTGTCAGATGATGGTTGCTTGGATAAAGATATTGAGATTACATCTGACATTATACCCAAAAAAAAGGGACCAGCTCCCATCCACATTGTAAATGTGGACCTGTCCACCTTTGATGAAATTGTGGATATTAGAGAGAGGTTTCCAAAATTTAGCAGAAAGGAGACAATTGCTGTACACATGGGTTGATACATATTGAAGAGGTGCTGTGATCACACTTGAAGAGGTGTTGTGATCAACTTTGAGGAGATTGTCGAAGGGTTGTGTCAAGTTATGTTGAGAAGTGTTGCATTAGCATAAAACCAGCAGGGGAGTGTTTGGACAGTGCAGTGCCAAAAAGTTTGTGGAAGTTCCTATGGAGGAACACCACTGATTTTGGCACAGGTAGACACAAAAGTTATCTAGAACCAAAGTGATTTTCAAAAACTAGGCCTAGTTCATAAAGAACATCAGATCACAACAACCCTGATAACATGAATAGAAACTGAAGAAGCTGAAGAAACTGATAAAGAGAGAAAGAGAAGAAGAGAGGAATCCATACTGAGTTCATAAAGAACATCAGATTGCAACAACCCTGATAACATGAATAGAAACTGAAGAAGCTGAAGAAACCAATAAAGAGAAAAAGAGAAGAAGAGAGGAGAACAAGGATAGTCTAGACTCTAAATGCATCTACTGTACTGTATAGCCTGTGACATGTGTGTTTGTAAGTGTGACACCTTACAGTTTGGAGCCAGATTAGTAACTCAGGGCATAAATTACGGGTTTTTGAAGACCTGGGTAGCTAAGCACAAGCACAGGATGCTGTGCTGCAAGCCAGACTTGGGTGTACAAGCTCAGAAACAAGTCACAACTTTGTAAGGCCTTCTTTCAGATGAAATCAAGATCCTTTCAGTCTACTTGGAGAAATTTGGTTTCCTCAATTTCCTTTTTTCATGGTCTCCATTAATTTTCATCAACACTTTGCACTTGAAAGTTTTATAAAAAATATCCTGACTGGCTCAGACTGAAAACAACAATCACAGAATGTATTCTTCACAATGCACCATACCAGTTTTGATTTTTGCAATGATATATATGGTCATGACCATCCCTGAGAATCTCAGGGATGAAAAAAAAACTAGCTTGCTATCATTGCAAACATCAACCATCAGGCCCCAGGGATCAGTCAAAGTTATATGTCCAAGGGATCTTCTACATTTAACACTTTCACCAATGAGCATCCAGGAATTGGTCCCAGACATCTCTCCCAGAGATCCTCTTGAAATGGCATGTTCACCAACAAGCATCCAGGAATTAGTACCAAACACGTCTCCAAGAGATCTTCTTGAAATGACATGTTCACCAATGAGCATCCAGGAATCAGTACCAAACATGTCTCTCAAGCACTGGACTTATCAGTTGGATCAACTACCACCCCAAAACCAGTACCAACTATGAATTAAAAATATCAGCTAGTATTAACCCTTGCACCGCCAGGGAGAAGAAATTATGTGGCCAATCAGAATGCTTGTCTTGGGCCTGAGCAAAGGGAACAGGCCACAATCCTTGTCTGGAGAAACTTATAGCAACAGCTTCAGATCCCAATGGGGTTCCCAATTTGGCAGACCAGGAAGTGAAAGACAAAAAGAAGACATGTGTGATGTTGGATATGGAAGCCTACATACTATAAGCAGTAGTTGAAATTTTGCCTCCACCTTCAAACAAAAAGATGGAATAAAATAACATCATGGGACAAGAGGAATCTACATTGTATTCTGGATCCCCAGATGGACTCATCCAACACAAATATTCCCCAAAACTACTCTTGGCTCATCCTTCCAAGAAATTTCCAAAAAGGCTCATTCCTTCAAATATTAGTGAAGGAGTCTGATAATCCTTGGTATGGTTTCTGGAAATAGTGATATAGAGCTACAGGTGTATGTACATAGAGCCCTAGACAAGGTAGAAGGCAAAAAATTGGTATCCTCATAGCAGTTTCAAATATAATGCAGGGTAGTGTCTGGGACTAGCCTTGGTTGGAAGGTTCTGCATGATGGCTGCTATGGCATTGCTGCCCATCTGTGATTATATGAGACACTTGAGAAGTTTCTGAAGCACACACACAAAATTATTCATTATTTATATTTCCAATGTCTACTAGCAATGTTTTTTTCTATTTATGAAAAGTTGAACTTAATAATCAAGGCATCCAATATCACAAGTTTGGACGAAGATCAACTTTGTCTCCTTGTGATTTTCCTTCTAGAAAAGGTAGAAGGCAATCAAGACAGTAGTAGTAAATACCTGAACATAGAGGGGCTTACTTTTTGTGGAACTTGTATGTGCTGAAGACATTCAAAGTTTCAGAAACAAGTCACAACTCCACACAACTTGGTTTTAGGCGGGTTTGATATCCTATAAACCCTGTAAAAAGTAGTGCATCTTTCATTAAATAACTATATCTCCCAGGTTTGGAATCTCAATTCAAAATTGACTGTTATCAGTCATAAGCTGATTGATATCAATCCCAGAGGCCAACCTTGGAGAATCATATGAAGGCACTTCAACCAAACCTCAAAATCCAAGCAAAGAGATTCAGAATGAAAACCTTACAATGTATGATGCCAGTTTTGACTTGTGTGATGTTATCCACAGTCTTAACTAACCCTATGGAATTTAAGGGTCAAAAGGCTGATTGGTCAACTTTTAAGACAGCAAAGCCTGGGATTGAAAATTCAGTATCAGCTGTAATTCAAAGGGATGCATTAGCATTAACACTTGAACCACCTTCCGTAAAAAATGTTTACAACCCAAGTTCAATTGAAGATTTGGGCTCTGGGAACTTGAGAGAGAAAAATCAAGAATTCTCAAGTCATGGAAAGGACTCATCAGATAGACAACTTACACCACCTTATAGAAGAGCTGTAGTGAATTTCTCTGCAACAAAAAAAATGGGCCCTGATGCTTTGGGAGCTCCTAAAGATAGATACTCAACAAATATAGCTCAAGATAAAAGAATTGTTTTTACTAATCAGTATCATCAAATTAGTCCTGAAGACATTTCACTGTGTCAAAAGAGGGTACAAAATCTTTTAGGGGAGAGTCCTGGTCACAGTGTTGGAATTCACAGGCCCGCTCAACACCATATTTGTGGACATGAAATAACAAGAGAAGATGGGTATGATTTTCTATTAGAGCAGCCAAACACCTTCAGAAGTTCAGTCAGCATCTCACCAGAACGTAAAAAGCAAAAATTGGGACCAAAACACAGCAATGTGATATATCAAAATCCCAGGGATCCATATCAAAATGATGATTTTCACAAGGATGATAAGTACAAAGATAAAGAAATAATCTCAAAAAATTGGGAAATTGCACGCCTTCCAATGCCCATGATTTGGCATCTGTCACCATTTCTATCTGAAGGGTATGATGCCCTGAAAGATAATCCCATTTCTAAAGACATAGATTCCTGGTTCTCCAAATTTGAACTTTTCATGTTGGGCAAACACAGGAAATGTGGTTATGTTGGGCTTGATACTAAGGATATCAAAGAAACACTGGAGTTTTGCAAAAGTGAGCTCACAGTCATCTTTTTGGGATACCTCATCTCAAACAAATGGTATTCAGGAGGGCAAGCAAATGAAAAAATACTAGATGAGGGGTGGGGTTTCTTGAAAGATTGGATGAATAAATTGAAAGAGTTGAATTTTCAAGAAGTTTTGATGTACAAAAACATGTATCCATCCAGATTTTCTCAGTCAATTACTCCTTCAGAGTTCTTTGCTAAATTGATGAGAAGAAGAAAAGACAATCTCTTCATGAACCTATTCCAGAAAGTTGTATTTGAATGGAAATCATCACAAAACACTTCATGAACTTAAAAGATAGAGTGCATATGTTTTTTTGCTTAAGGAAGCCTTGTCAAGGGGTTTTTGATTGGTTCTTCTTGACAAATTTCTACCAGACAGGATATGATAATGATGTCAATCTGTCAGTTCTTAAATCTCTCTTTGCAAGCTGAAAATGTATGGAAACATAGAAAATTACCATAATGTATGCTCAAAAATGAAAATTCTTGTCGGGAAAAGATATCTCCTTGCCATCTTGTTTTATTGGATAGACTCTACTGCTTTGAGTCTTGACTTTGAGAAATCAATCACTACTGTCCCTAAGTTTTTGGGAAGCCAGAATTCAGGGCTTCCTTGATGGGCGGCCCTGCAGTCAGGGTGGAGCAAGGGAGATTCGTTAGGAGCTTAGATGGACTAAAAACCTGTTAGATCTGGGCTCTTCTTTCATGGTGAGCACCAGCTGAGGAATGGTGGCCCCCATGGGAATCTTGCTGGCATTTGTATAAATGGCTAATGATTCTTCAAGCTGATATCAACTTGGCTTCCAACACCACTAAATTATGCTCTTTCTGGAGAAACACTGTTGGAAAACACCTTAAAGAAATCTCTAGAATGCAAGTATGTGGCGCTACCTATGCCATGCCACATACTTTCAAATTTTGTTTTTGACAGGAAAAATGACCAAAACTGACATTTTGAATCACACAATTTGCCAAATATAATTCAGCATGTCCTTTTCTTTAACTTGTTATGGTATTTTCCGTGTCAAAAATGACATTTGAAAAGTATGTGGCACCACATACTTACTTTGAGTACCCTTAGTACATATTTTAACCAGATGGAACTACGGCTTTGGATCTGATATGGCCTTGTGTCATTAGAGCTGGTCCTGGGGTCCTGCTGGCCCTGTAGGCAAACCTCGTTCTGCTGAGGAATGACCAGGTTGCCATTTTTCAGGTTGTGGGTGAGCCCTAAGGTTCTTGAAATAACACATCTATGGTCAAGTCCCTGCAAGTCCCTGTAAATGTAGAGACATCACGCCCTAAATACAGACAATATGCATCAAGTCAATCTCACTCTCGCCGAAAGAATACCGTCAAAAGAATCAAGACTTGTCGAAGGGTGAAACTTTTGGAGGAAATTATGGGTAAAGTCTAACATAGACTGGAACTTGGTTAAAACTCAAGGCATAGACACTTCTTGCGGAAGTGGTACAGAGATACATGATCGATGGGACAGGGCAGCCGACTCAAAACTTTCCACAACAAAGCAGAAGGCAAGCGGGGGAAATGATTCGATCGATTCGGGATTAGCTCAAGTGGAATGGTTGAGGTCAACCAAAGGACCGTTGACAAACGCGAGGCACCAGATCATGAACGCGGTAGCATTTAGCCTAAACCCACTCCCAAATTTCCCTTCAAATCACAATAGTCCACGTAATCAGCCATATTTCGCAGGTTTCAAGATTCGTGCGCGCAGAGAAGAAACTCAGAAATGATCCTTAGACTCACGTTTTCAAAAAACGTCTGCTACACTTGGAATATTTCATGGTCGACCATATCCCCACTCTCGTACCAATCATCCAAGAGGAAGAAATATTCCAACAGATCAACTTCGGGAACCGCGTGAGGTTGCATTTGGAGAAGATATGCAATGTCCATCTCTATACGAGCTCTGACGTGATCGGGACAATGATAGCCATTTCGCAATTGGTCCTCAGACGTCGGTAAAAATGGCCAACGCTTCATCACTAGCCACATGGCCGGATCTTCAAATATGACCGCCCTCTCAACCAAGCATCTCGTTGCGCGGGAAGTTGTTTCGGGCAGGGTACCTTGGTGCGTAAGCATCAGGTTAGCCTTTTCAATTGAAAGTGTCGAGACTCGCCTGTTAGGTAACGTACCTTCTAAGCCATCCACATCAATTCTTCCAGCAGCCTTCAAGAAGGCCAGCTTGGATTTTCTTACATCGCGAGGTAAGCGAGATTCGTTGAGGTGATAATATCTCGACTCGTTGGGGAGATCGCATAGAGGACTACTGTTGCCTGGTATCCCAATCCTGGACGGCAGGGCTCCACTTCTAGTTCGACAAGTTCTGAGAGCTGCATCATTGAGTTGCGCGCCGGGAACTTTAGCCCTGATAGAGTGGATGGATCACGTGTCAAGATGAAGCATGATTCAACTGGGAGATACTCGATTGAAAGAGAGTATCAGCCTTACGGTTCAGATATAACTGAGAGCTCGTGATCGGTGGATCTGTAAGAGTAGGAAAATGTGACCAAATCCAGAAATAAGTGACCAGAACTGAGATAGCAGAGGTATTCGAGCTCACCCTTCTGACCCGTCCGATGAATCAGGCGCCATCGGTCTACTCGGAAGCAATCCATGCCATATATAATCAGAGACATACAATGAGAAGAATACAGAGAGACTGTTGTGGAAGCTCACGCTGCGCTCGTGTAGTCAGAAACAACGCTGGGTCTTTCAACATTTCGTGGCTCGTAAGGATATTTGTCCGAAATTTTCATCAAATGAAGAGGGTTGCTTCGTCTTCTAGAATCCATTTCCAGGATTTGTCGGGATTGAGACTCGGGAATTCAAAAAATTGAAGGAAGCTGTTGTTTTTTTAGTCGCAGTCAATGAGAGGAGTTTGAAGTTCAGAGCAAGGATATTTATTCGGGATATAGTCTGACTTCGGAGGAAAAGTTGCATAGGGCGAGCGCGTGCTAAGCTAGAGATCTCGAATATCCACCTCATCAAAGCTGTAAAGCTTACATGTATATATCACATGAGCCCATCTCTGTGTGGGTATGATTTTGAATGACATAAGGGTGCAAATATCGATCTACCAACTTCTCATAGTAATCAAATGGATGGTGACTTTGCTAAGCCGCATGTCTGAAACCTTGATAAACCTCAATTGATTTGAGGAACCGCACATTTTCCCTTCTGGAAGCCTAACGTAACTTTGCGGTTTTCGAACGATGACCATGAGCTGTATGTCTTCAAATTCTACGGCTTTTGCGCCTCTTCCGACAGCGCTTATCATTTACGAAAAATGGTCGCTTTAGGGGTTGCGGAACACTGCCAGATACAGCGGCATAAGGGAAGGATATCGAAATTTGGACGCCAAAGGATTCGGGCTCGACAACACGATATAAAAGAAACACAAAAGTGATTACATTTCAGGTTTGAGGATATGATCCATGAGGTGATTTTCATGATAAAAGAAGAAAGAATCTCAGGAATACACACTCCTAGATTTGCGTGCAATATCTTTGCCAGAGCCCAGATTAGATCAAACACCAAAGTAGGATCCTCATCATTATTATATACACCCAAGAATAGTTTGAAACCTGTTAGGGGGCCGATAGTACTGGAGAAAGGCCCTTTTTCGAAACTAAACAAAAGAAATGAAAGAGTTAATGGCTCCTTGAACAACGGACCTCGCACCAGCACAAACAAATCTTGCTCAAACCCCGTCTGGGCGTCTCGATCTTCCACTTGTTGTTGTGGAATAATTATAAAAATGAACAAATAGATGGACACAACATGATTCAGTAGTCATCAATGCGTCCTTGACGTAGTCCCTTGAAAATTTTCTTGAATCAGAAGGGAGCGGTTCAATTAGTTTAATGATTCTTACAGGAATAAAAAATATCGTGTAGGGAGACTGCCCAAGAGTCATCCTCGCTTGATGAGGAAGAAGTGCGATTTTCAGACACCGGAGCACGGTAGTCTATCACCAAGGCATATCTCTTGAGAAAGAAACAAAAAATTGACAGAGGTGAGGAAATCTCAAGAGGGGATTTTTAGACGCAAGATGAACATATATCCCAAACGTAATCATCTTCACGCTAGGAATGTGTTTCACTTTTCGATTACGAAGGTCAAAGGGTTTATCAGTAATCTCCATTGATGAATATATATGATGACCATATCAGGAAGTACAAAAGGCTATGAGAGTCTGAATTTGCTATAGCTCATCAAGAGCTTTAAAGTATTTTGACGTAAAGTGTTGTATGTAAATGGCATTGGCTAGTCACGCTCACTTTTTCGATTAACAACTGTACCTGCTATGAGACATATATGTTTTGTGATACAGTTTCCCTCAGCCTTCGATTGCAAGTGCGATACCCTAAGTACGCTCGATAATGTAGGCTCAGCACATTCGAAGCAGAATGAGCATGAGACTGTTTTGATTGCATTCCCTTACATTTAAATTTCACTTATTTACACATAGTTACATATTTCACAATCACTGACGTTTAATCCTTTTACAGTGTCCTGCCAAATGATTGCTTTATATCCAAGACGTGAATTCGGACAACATAGACACTTGCTTCGATGGATCAATAGATCAGAAGCTGTTCACGACTATTCATGTGTAGCGATTCATTATGTGCTTCTGTGTATCCCAGGTTCAAATTCGGTCGGATCATTCATGATGCATCCCAGTCCTCACAAATTAGATCCTGAGCGTGTCGATTGACAAAGCCTAACGGTCACAGGAACACCAACTTCGGCTTTCTTGCGACCAGGACATTCAAAGGAGAATGATCACGAGACTGTTTTCGTTTCATAGCTTTACATTTCGAGTTCATTTCTTGGCACAAATGGTGGTTTTGCAATCACTGTAATAATTTTCCCAGGGTCCTACCAACCGATTGGACGATATCCATGACTTCTATTTGGTCATAATAGACAGCTTCTCCAAAATATGGACAGATCAGAAGTTTTTTACGATTACTTGTGGATCCTTTGCGTGCTTCTATTCATGCCAGTTCGAGACAAGGAAGAAAAGATAGTCAATCAAAAGAGTCAAAATTTGGGTTGTATGACAATACATCGCCGGTCCTCATAGATTGAATCCCAAGAATGCCGATTGTCAAAGCAGATGACTCACCGCAACATCAACTTCGGGTTTCTTGCGACCAGGCTTGAGGAAAATCAGAGCACTTCGGGCCTCATCGAAGCAGTCATACTCTGTCCGCGCAGCAAAATGTGATTTCACAGTCATCTCGGCCATGCGCCTGCATATATGGCTACTCAATTGTGATGAAGTGCGACATCTAAGTGGGTCCCATTCACTACTCGAAGCATCACACATAGTCTCGACCAACCGCGGCCTCTGATCGCATATCAGAACGAAAAATTGACCGAATGTCAAGACAAGCAGCCATGCCGTGAATCAAGCAGGTTTGGCCTGCTCTGGCACTCAGAAATCATATCCATAAAGCTGGATTTGTCTTTTCGTAATCCATTTCTGATCTAGGCCGAGGCTCGCGAAGTCCACAGGCTCGAGCCAGACACGCGATGTTGTGCAAGTTTGGACATGGAGAGATCCACAGATCTGAAGTTTCCAAGGCTGCGATGCGGTTGTCTTGACGTATCTGATTGAATCAAAGGCCTGTTCCGATGAAAGGAGCCTGAAACCAACACACGACATCGAAGTGCAAGTTCAACCGAAAAAGGGTTCATCAACAACGCTCCTTCTTTCTACAACTTCAAAAGAGCGTATGATTTCCGCATTGAAACGCCAACAGAAGGCCCTAAATGGCGATGAACCATAGGCCGATCGGGCTGAATGACCGTAGAGAGCCTTCATGTGTAGATTCATCGGTAGCCAGAAAGCTACAGGAGGCCATCTAGTTTCATGTTTCGCCGCGACCCAGTTTGGGAAATCGATTTAGATTGGCGGATGTAGGAAACCTTTGGTGACGAGCTTGTACGTTTGATCGTGGTAGACACCGGATGCTGAGACAGACTTATGCTGAGATATGAATAATGAGAAGACGTCTTTCAGTGAAGACGTGGATCGAGCGAACCGCCACGTGTAACCAGAAAACGCCACAAAGTCAAGACCGCTCGGGAACGTTAAAGCAACCAATATATACCGCTAAATCTTAATCGTGTCCTGACCCCTCGTATCTCACCGTCCAACTTCAGCTGCCAATATCCCACATATTTAAGCCCCTCGCGGCAGGAATGCAGAAGTGAGTATGAGTATACTCAACTCATACTCACTCTGTACGGGTTTTGGCCCCGTGGGTGAGTAAGTTGGTGCTCTCGATGGGCACCAACTGAGTTGTCTCAGTATCAGAATACTCACATGTAAGTGTAACATGATTACACAATACTCAAATGTGCCCTGTCCCCGCGCCCTTGACTCACTAGCCCTCTTTCAGCGCCCACAATATTTGGATGAGTATACTCACTTATATACTCATCCAAACAAGGTCACGACAAGTCAACTACGGTAGGATATCCTTCGGCGCCCTAAGATATCGTTGGCTTACGATTGATGACCACCTTCAAGCACTATATCTTTCCCTTTCAGCTTTCATTCAGCCATTCGACACCCAATCCTCTCCTCACACCCAATCCATCAATCAATTTCAACTGTGGACCACGCTCGATCTAACGGTGGCTGGCCAATTAATCGCCAAACAATCCTACGATTGAGGTATTAGCCAATGGCTCAGCAATTGGCATTTCGCCACATTGAGTTATGGCTACCAGCGCTTTCGTGGGTCAACTCCGATATAATGAATATTGGAGATCTTGAATGGGAATTGGACCTTCGGTGAGCAGCAACATTTCTATATTATATATGTTGTCTTCTGGAAAAGTTCCAGCAGAATCTGATATGGAGATAGCCAACTGCTCAGCCGCAACTGCAGCATTCGGATCAGATGCTTTGAGTTGTACATTTACAAAGCACACTGTCATATATGTAGTACAAGAGGTTTTCGATGATATTTAGAGATACAAGGTGATTCTCAGCGCCGGACAAAGAATGGCAGCGTCGTGGTGCTGGTAACGCTTTCGAGATCTTTCAAAAATCCTGAGAAATTGCGCAATGATACTGAGGGCTAGATTCTTTTACACTTCATAAGAGAGGATGAGGGAGGAAAGACTTGCATTGATGTATTGAACATGATCTAGCGGCTCGTATGTTGGCGTAACTTATTTATTCAACAGTCCAAGTTGTGCAGATACGGTCGCCCTCAAAAATTACACCGACTGGACGGTGACTCAGACTGATTCGTTTCAATTTTTCAGAAGCGACCGAGACTTTGGGTGCATCTCAGTTTCCCCAACGTTCTGGAATATCAGCTCAGCATTATGCTCTCTTACAGCCTCATAGATGACTGGCAATAATTCAGAGCCAGATATACTTTTTGCGGTATATGCTCACAAGATAGTTCGGACTCGCCTATGTGATTCCCTATTCAAGGCATTCCCCTTTGTTCTCCCCATATGCGCTTACGCGCTTTTCTCTTTTCCTTATATTTTACTTTCAGTGCTTTTCAAATGTCTATTTCCTCTTTTTTACTTTATCGAGACGGACTCCGCCGAATCCGTCCCGACTGCTTACATGTTGTAGCCCTCCACTAATTATAGCCGGATCCTGTAGTACCGGATCAGGCTTCCCGCTCCTCAAATATCTTGTAACACAGCGATCATGCTGTTCTTATTGTATTACCTCTTATTTCCTTTTTCGTACTTTGTAGAGAAATGCTCGCCCATATAAGGAGCTTGCATCTCCCTCGTAATGTAAACCTCAAGTTACTTCCCATCTATTTTCTCCCCTTGAAAGTACGTGGAATCACAAATATATATTTGTGTGTCTTTATTCTTTTCTCTCTAACTTTAATATCACCCCCCTGATATCGAAAAAGGTTCCCCATTAATCTGTGACCATCAGTTCTAACTTTGTGTTTCTTTTATATCGTCCTTTCCCAGAAACCTTTACCGGAATACCTTATAATCGAAGCAACAAACATCCCCACTATCCAGATTAAACCCGTCGTGAGTTCTCGAAGTTTCTTAGCTAGTTATTTCAATCGCCTTCGACACCTTCCCTTTCGATTAGTTAGAGTAACTAAAAGAATCCTTTTTTCTTTTACACACATAGAACCAACACACCGTTTTACCAACACAACCTACTTCTTATCGCGCTTAAAATATTTGATTTTTGAATCACTGTTAACAAAACTAATTCTTTTTGAAGAACCTAGTAACCGTACGCTTTATTCTTTTTAGACTCTGATCAAGTCTGATACTAATCCTCACGAACCTCACTATTTTATTTTATTCGTTTTATTTTATTCCTATCTTCCTTTAGATAGCCTACTCAAAATGGAAGAACCATCCAACTACGTCCAAGTGCCTGCTGAGGATCTTCGCCTAATCAGAGCTCAACTCGAACAGTTTGGTATAGATGCCCATCATCGCGAACAAACCCATGCACAAGAAATCAACAATCTTCAAAGCCAACATGAAAACATCCTGCAACACCAGGCCAATCAGATCACGCATCTCGAGAACCAGCTCAACGACCGCATCAGCAACCCAGCTCCTCCCAAGCCGGATGCCTTCAGAGCAGAACCCAGAAAATTTACGGGTTACGGCGACAACGCCGAACTTTGGTTCTCCGAGCTAGAATCGAACTTTAAAATGCATAGATACCCCGAGGCTTCCTGGGGCGAAATGCTAGGCTCATACCTTGACAAGGAGTCTCATATGTTTTGGCACGAGGCCCGCAAGAATCAGGGTGGGACTATAATTGGTTATCAAGAATTCAAAACCCAATTCTTAAAACAATACAACTTTGATATGATGATCGAAGAGATCCAAGAAAAGATTAAGATCTGCTACTATAAGGGAGACATCAACGATTATATACTTAGGTTCAGAAGGTTGATGGCCTACATGCCTCTGGATGTCTTATCCTTTCAAGCCCGCAAGTTCGCTTTCACCGACAAACTCCCGGCTCACTACAGAGAAAAAATTAACAATAGAGAAGAAATCCGATCCAAGAAAGACATGGAATTAGTATATTCTGCAGCCAGAGAAGCCGAAAGAACCGTCAAGATCAACAACCGCGGCTTTAAAGGCTATGATCAAAGACATTCGACTTCTCATAAAACTACTGATAAAAAACCACATTTCAACTCGCACCGCAATATCTTCAGAACACCACATCAACCTAGTCACTTTGGAAAACCCCATGCCGTCACCAACGGATCCGGCCCTATGGATCTCGACGCTGTAGACCTGACGAATGTGGAATGTTACAACTGTCACAGTAAAGGACACATGGCTGACAAATGCCCGCGATCTAAGAAGAAGAATTACAGCGGACAAAAAAATCGACAAAATCACTTTGACCGCCGAAAACCGAACCTATTACTTATGGAGCACCTCCCTTTTTCTCCATCTGACCCCTTCTCTCTTGAATCCTTCATACCTCCTTTTCAAGACCATGAGCTTCAAGAGGAAGACCTCTTTGTTCCCCCCTTCGCGGATGCTAACGGACAGATCTTCCGAGCATCACGGGAATCCTCTGAGTCACTCGACGGACCCACTGAAGACGGTAGAGAATATCTCGAGAGATACAAAATCGAATACCTAGCAAGCCTCGAAGACATGGACGCTAGGACCCCGCTAAGTCTAAAAGAAGAACGAGATGCTATCACCAAAATCTTCGAAGAAAGAGAAGATTACCGATGCTGTAAGTCATGCATGGCTTATGGAAATGAGGACAGTCCTCCGACAACTTCTAACGGCCTCAAATTCTTTGACTTAGACCCTTCTCAAGTTAATAACCTCAACAATAAACGTCCATTACGGGAAAACAGTCCTCTTGAACGCGTCCCAGCCCACGATCCAAACAATAACCACGACATCTACTACGTGGGAGTGGAGCAGGAGCTAAAGAAGGACCCCTCAAAGAGGATGAGGCTAGATAGTACGCTGATTGATGGATATCAATACACAACCTTACGAAGCCCATCCCCCCTCAACGCTCCAGACGCCCTAGAGCTGGCCGAAAGAGAACTGGCCAACATTGAAGACTGGAATAGAATCCTCAACACCACCTACGTCAATTGGGCAGATCGAGATGAGTTTGATTCCGTCTGCACGCCTGATGAAGAAGCCACAAGCATCGCGGCGATTGAATCAACATCGATCCCGGAATACGAAGACAATCCCCGTATCTCCGACTACGACTTCTTCAAGGCAAGAGCAATCAATTTACCGCCAGTCAAAAGTACCTCAGCGGACCTATCTGTCGTAGAAATGGAATCGATCAACACGACCAAGACAAACCATCTCCGCCGACAAGGTGTGGACCTTGCCTCCCACGAAGAAGAGGCAAAGACATCCTTACCAATCTACCCTTGCCTCTTCCACAATATCCCTCTGGATGCCATAATCAATAGCGGAGCGGCCGCCAATTACATATCTACCGAACGTGTTGAGAAGATGAAATCACTATCCCCTGGTAGAATCGAAATCAAAAACGTTGATAAACAAAATGTTAGATTAGCAAATGGAGCTCGATAATCTTGCAACGAGGTCGCGATCTTTGAGGCTGAGTTTGAAGACGAGAAGAAAATGGATACCTTCAGATTCAACGTGAAGGCCTTTATCCTACCTCTGCCCAACATATCGTTAATTCTTGGGTTACCGTGGTTAAGAGAAACAAAACCCCTAATCAATTTTACCACCGGAAACTACATCGTCAAAAATGGGTTTGTTGTTAGACCAAGAGATTACGAACCGAAACTCTTCACCATTGAAGACAAAAATTTCGGCGACAGACTAGAAAATAGAGCTAAGGTCATCGCTCCCGAGTGCTGGAAAGACGAAGTAATAATGATCGACCGAATTTACAAACATCATATCGACACTGGAGACGCAAGGCCAATCAAGAGCCATGGTAGACCGCATACACCTCCAGAACATGCGACTATCAAGCAATTCGTCGAGGAAAGTATCGCTCAAGGAATTATTGAGCCCTCGGACTCCCCATGGAGCTCACCCCTTCTATTGGTCAAAAAGGCTGATGGATCCAACAGGGTATGTGTGGACTATAGAGGTCTAAACAAGGTTACAAAAAAGAATGCTTACCCCCTACCCCGCATCGATGATGCGTATTTGTTCTTATCGGGTGCTAAGTACTTCTCAACCATAGACCTCAAGAGCGGCTTTTGGCAGGTTCCGATGAACAGCGAGGATAAGGAGAAGACCGCCTTTACTTGTAGGTTGGGTCACTTCCAGTGGAGAGTGATGCCTTTTGGCCTCTGCAACGCACCAGCCACCTTTCAGGAGATGATGAACTCCATCCTGAAAGAGGTAATTGACAAGTTTGCTTTGGTTTATCTAGATGATGTGATAATCTATTCGAAAACCGAGCAAGAACATGAAAAACATATTGAAGCAGTCTTCAAAATCTTACAAAAGGAAGGTCTAGTCGTCTCAGCCAAGAAGTGTCAATTTGGAAAGTCATCATTGCTCTTCTTGGGGCATATCGTCGACGGAAACGGAATTCGCACTAACCCAGAAAAAATCAATAAAATAGTTGAGTGGCCTAAACCATCCAACATCTCTCATGTTCGCGGCTTCTTAAATCTGTGTACTTATTATAAACGCTTCATTTTGAAGTTTTCCTCTATCGCCTCTCCTCTCTACAAGTTGACTGAAGGATCGCCTAAACCCGGCACGTCAATTGAGTGGGGGGACGAGGAACAACTGGCGTTCGAAAAACTTAAAAAGTGTCTCTGTGAAACAGTTCCCCTACAACATCCAGCACCTTTTAAACCGTTTGTTCTCGACACCGACGCGTCAGGGACGAACATAGGTGCAGTTTTACAACAAGATACCAACATAGATATACCAAAGAACGTGAGCTTCGATTACAATTCATACCAAAGAAACCTTAAAGAGAAGAATCTTAGACCCATCGCGTTTGAATCGCGGAAATTGTCTAAGACCGAACAGAACTATTCCGCACAAGAACGGGAACTACTAGCGATCATCCACGGACTCAAACACTTCCGGGGATTTGTTGAAGGTTCGCCCGTCCTTGTGAGGACTGACCATGAGTCATTAAAGTATTTTAAAACCCAGAAACATATTAACCGTTGACTCGCCCGATTTGTAGACGAGATCGAGTTCTTCGACTGTCACATCATTTACCGACCTGGAAAGGAGCAACTAGCCGCAGACTCCTTGTCACGGAAACCAAACACGGAGTTCGACCAAGACCCACCGGAGACCGCCGCGGCCCTCTTTAACATCAACGACCAGGAAGAAGTTTATCAAAAACTCACAGAATTTAAACTTAAACTGATGGCTGGAGTTGACCCGTCAACAGTGGGATCCGGCGACTTCATAATCGACGGCAACAGGTTAACTAAAATCAACCTAGATAACATGGCAGAAGACCAACGAACTGTACCAACTAGTAAGTTTGAAGCCGAAGGCATCTGCTATAGGGTACATCTGGACCTCGGACATCGCAACAAAAAAGACGTCATCGACGCAGTCAATAAACGCTACTGGTTCCCGAACGTCGCGAAAACTGTAAAAGATGTTATCAGTTTGTGCGAGGCGTGTCAAGTCCACGCTGCCCCCTCGAAACAACAAGGTATGCCCGTTCAACTCATGCCTAGAGGAAGACCTTTTAGAAAGTGGGGGATGGATTTCGTCGGCCCCTTACCAAAGACAGCTAATGGGAACCAATTTCTCATCACTGCTATAGATTATGGCACAGGTTGGGCTTACGCCAAACCCTTGCAGGCTACCTCGTCAGATGCAGCGATCTCTTTGGTTAAGGAGATGACGCTGAACCATGGCCTTCCCGAAGAGATCATTACGGACAACGGGTCCGAGTTTATTTCACATAACTTCCGAAATTACTTGAAGAAAAACAATATTAAACAAAAAAACACATCGCCATACCACCCCCAAACAAATGGGTTGGACGAGCGCTTCCATGGGACCTTAGTTAACGCCCTTCGTAAGTTCTGTAGTCCCTACAATCAGAACTTATGGGACAATTACTTAAATACATGTCTCTTCGCTTATCGTGCCTCATATTCTCACTCTATGAAAGCCTCACCTTTCCACATGGCTTACGGCGAAGAAGCTAGGTTGCCCTCAGAAGAAGTAAGTATCAAATTTGATAACTCATACCAGAACTTAGAACTAATTCACAAGCAACGAAACCTTGCAGTTGTCAATCTGCAAAGAACAAGGCAACAACTCATTGAAGAGCTCAACGAAAGGGCGCAAGCGAGGTACTCGGAGACAGAAGAAAAGTATACAGAAAGAAACCTTCGTCCAGAAGACCGCGTCCTCCGACAGTTCGAGGGCCGTCCCTCAAAACTCCACCCAAAATGGGATGGACCGTTTATTATTAAAGAATCTGACCCTCACGGTACGTACACACTAATGACTTCCAATGGCCACGTATTGAAGGCTAAAGTCAATGGTTGCCGGTTAAAAAAATTCAAAGGTTCCTCCGATGAATTCTTCTTCGCCTCAGCAAGACTCCACCAGCAAGACAAAGCTGCTGGAAACAGAGTCCGTAGGACATCTGATAATGGCTCGCGAATACTTCGAGACGGTCATTAACAGAGCATCGACTGAATTCATTACGGAATTCCTGGAGAGACTTGTCGTACTGAATGATTGTGGCTTCAGAGAAATTACTCGTCGCAACAAAGGGAAATACAGACAAGGAAACTAGGGAGTTTCCAAGCTTAAGAAGGGGATGGTGTGATTCCCTATTCAAGGCATTCCCCTTTGTTCTCCCCATACGCGCTTACGCGCTTTTCTCTTTTCCTTATATTTTACTTTCAGTGCTTTTCAAATGTCTATTTCCTCTTTTTTACTTTATCGAGACGGACTCCGCCGGATCCGTCCCGACTGCTTACATGTTGTAGCCCTCCACTAATTATAGCCGGATCCTGTAGTACCGGATCAGGCTTCCCGCTCCTCAAATATCTTGTAACACAGCGATCATGCTGTTCTTATTGTATTACCTCTTATTTCCTTTTTCGTACTTTGTAGAGAAATGCTCGCCCATATAAGGAGCTCGCATCTCCCTCGTAATGTAAACCTCAAGTTACTTCCCATCTATTTTCTCCCCTTGAAAGTACGTGGAATCACACCTAGTAGGAGATGTATAAGGAATGAAATTGAATGTCCATATGTTCAGTGACTGTTGCTTATACTTTTGTCATGTAGGAATATCAACAAGATTGTTGGAGATGATGATAAGACTATTTCGAGATAAGAGTGGTATAATGAGAGAATGCACATGATGAACAGGACTTGAGGTTGCTCAGATCTCAAAGCATTCAAGTTGCCCGTTGGAGAGTATGACTGTGAGCAGTGACTACTTTGAGGCTGACATACTCACTAAGACTTATTCAATGGATGAAAAGCTTTCTAATTCAAATGGGAAAGTATTGATAATCTGAGGGAAGTTGGTTGTAGCGATAGTGCTTGTCTTTTCATGGGAACAATTATGATTTATTAATGGCTTATAAATTATTTCTTGACTTTTTCTGTATGATATCATACACTTGTGTTACGATTCGAATGATTATGATCTTACTGTTTAAGTTTGGCATTTAAAGGGTTCATTGCGTTGTTCACCTCTTTCCCTTTTTCTTGATCGAACTCAAAGATTTGTTTCGTGACAATGCTCTTTACCATCAGAATGTCTCGTTTCTCTATTCCATCAGTGTGTGCAGCTTTGACATGGCTGACAACCTGATTCTCACAGGTTGACCACATCTCTAGTATATCTAGAAAGTCTGCAAGCCATTATGAAGCCCAAGTTTACAGTCAAGTGAAATTTGTCTAGCAGTATGCAAAATTGATGACGAGTCATCATTTTGTAACACTCTATGAAGTATTGTACATAAATGGGCAGATTTTGTTGAGGAAGCGTCGGCCAGAGGGTATATCTCTCGGGACTATCCAGCCCAAGCTCAAAGGCCTGTCAGGGCTGCCATGAAGAAGATTTGTAGCGTATAATATGTTCAGAATTTGACTCACAGAAGGTAGGGTAGATGAAGCTAGTCAAAGTGCCAGTCTGCTGAAGTGCCCTCCTGACAACTACAGGAAGGGCATGTAAATCTCAAAGGGAGTCACTGCCTCATGGGATTGGGCTTCGCAGCGATGATTGTTAAGGTTGAAAACCGTGAATCAAAAGAATTTTTATACAGTATTCCTTTAAAGAGTTGAGGGTGTTTGGTATCACATTAATAGTACGAACAAGTGGTCACAAGTGGAAAAGATAAACGTGATAGGTAGTACAATTGAATTTAGACTGAGAGTCGTGAAGGGTTTGGGATGAGAAGAACACAAGCGTGACAAAAACTACATCATCCGCCGTCCAAGTCGTAACATGCCAGAACAGTGTCAGAACATTGAGAGTCTTCAGAGTATTGAGTGGGAATGCTTTGCTCAGAAATGGATTCAAAGTCGTCGTCATAGGCAAGAGCTGGGCCAGTGTCTTCTCCAGTCCTGTCTTCGGGAAAGTCGCTGGTCTTTTGCATATCAAGGATAACCCCACGTCGCTTCATCTTGCGTGGAGAATCCCACTTCTCAGCGGTCTCTTTCTCGAAGGCCTCGGCACTACGGGTCAAAGAATCGTCTGAAAAGGAACACATGTCATTTAAAGAAAGCTTGAATTTAATAGAAAACTGTGATTTTTGCAAACTTACCTGCATCGTCTGCTACTTGAGTCGTATTATGCTTCTTCTTCAAGCCCTTGAAGCCTTTGATAATAGTATTGAGGGATGAGCTGCCTGGTAGGAGATTCAGAAAATCAATATTCAATCAAGATATCGAAGACAAGGAACAAAGCAAACAAACGTATAAGAGTTTGACCAAGCTCAGAGCCGACTTCCGGGGATTTTCCGCCTCTGGAAGAAGGCCTAGCTCCATATTCAGCTTCCCTATTTCCAAAGGTTTTTCGTAGTAAGGTTGATTTAGAATTCTTCGAGTTCTGAAGCAAAGAGCGAGGAAAGTATAAGCGTCAGGCAAAAGAGACTAAACATACGAAAGATTTCGAGGTAGGTCACAACACTCACTGAGACGGTTTTGTAAAGCGCTTCTGGGTAAGGAACTCCAAATTTGTTGAGGTAAACTTCAGGTGGCTTAGGTCGACGTGAGCTGACTTTTTCATCGAGATGGAGAACCAACAATTTTCGGTTGCAGAATGCAGGGTTTTGATTTTCTTTCAACTCCTTTGCCCGGCGCTTGAGGCCTGAGGCATAGCTCTACGAAAGAACAAAAGACAAGATTAGGAATCTGGGATTGATGAGGATAAATGAGAGACAAGCGAAAATGAAGAAATATTCTCACCACATGATCCTCCACAAAGTCTCCAGAGAACACTTGCTTCACCGGAAGATCCATAAGTTCAGGTTGTTTTCCCGGCATTGTGTAAAAGATATATCAAGATTAAATGACGAGGATGGGTGGTATTCAGAGGATCAGATCAGTTGTGCTGTGATTTTGGATACTGGCGTGAAATAAATTGGAGGGGAAGGGATTGTATGAAGCAGGAGTTCCTTTTCCGACTCAAAATACATCGCTACTTATACCCTGGAGTAAAGCTGAGCTGAGCTGAGAATCATCCAATGCTTCACTGCTGATCCTTTGATCAGCCCTTGAAATCATTTTTGTAATGCAAGTACTAGGAAGCTGATTAAATGATAGCACATTTTCCTGCGTGAGGGAAATTTAGCAGCGAGACTTTTATCAACGCCTGAAGACATTTTTGGAGTGTGGTGACCAAGCCATAAAGACATATAAATTGTTTATATCTCCTTTGTGAAGGCAAAGGGACTTGAAGAAGCACGATTCAACCGCATTGCTCAGTGGATTCCTAGCTGACTCATCAGAACAGCACCACATATGCTCTTTGCATGATTTGGTATCGGGATCCAGTGCAATATCTATTTGTTGACTCCAGATTCTTTGATCAGCGCTTCAAATTTTCCGAACAAAAGCACCCGCAAGCTCCAAATATGAAATGATAGTCCATGCTTCCTGAGTGAATGCTCCCGCTCTTACTTTAATTCAAAGAAATCCCGATGGATCGTATTACTCAGCGGATCTGTAGCTAGTTCATCAGCACTGAATCGCATAAACTGCTTGGAGATTTTGTACCAATCTGAGTTCTATACTCATTTCACCTTCTTCAATTGAGAATGAGAGGGCTCGCATGGACCGCAGTTGTAATTTGACTTTTCATCACGGCCTGTCATTGATCATTTCCTGGGTTTTCCCGGAAATTATCCCGATTTTGCAAATAAGAAAAGCAATCCTTGGTTTGTTCATTTTGTGAGCACCATTCAAAATTTCGGCAGTAATCCCTTAATCACCGTTTAAAAACATTTTCGGAGTGTGGTCCGCAAAACTATAAGGACACAGCAATAGGCCACTGTTTGAAGTTCGTCCCTTAATGTCGACTTATGCGGTTAATAGATACCTTCCTTTGAAAATTTGCCGTGGTTTTTTGTACATTCGCCAAATTTTGCCATGAAATACCAATAGCGATCTTTGAAAGTCCGCTTTTCAGGATGCAATAAAACTTATCACATCGCATTCAAAAGTGATATGTAGGATTTCGGAATTCACGTGGCAACTCTACACACAGTCACAGTGTGAAAATTGAGTGATCAGTGACAATATACGTGCACTACGAGGGGACTCAAAAAGTCCATGAAGGGAGGAGCTAGAGATCTAGTAGTGAATTTGAAGTTGCATGGAGATCTCCATTCTTGAAGCTGAATGATTGCTCAGAGCGAGCAACCAATTTTTTGAACTTTTCTCGAGTCAACAAATACGGAATTTTTTTTGGCAGTCTGATGTGATTGGGTACAATGGTGAACTTGAAGGTTAACTCAGTCATCGCCATTGCACGGCATAGAGTCAAACCGGAATACAGGTGTAAGACCTACGGTCATTACTTAGACACGTAATTGCACACTTAACTATTAACACTTAAGACCTAATTTCATTTACTATATTTACTTATTGTTGTTTCATTTCTACCGATGGTTCCTTAGAGATATCGGGACTGATATTCGCCCTCTATCCTTTGGAACCAGGTATAGTTTCATTTCATATATATATTTCTTTTCTTTCTAAGTTGTTGTAGTGTTCTTATCCAGACAGAGATATCGGGACTGATATTCGCCCTCTATCCTTTGGAACCAGTGTTCCTATAGGTTTAGTAATACAAATCAGATCTCCTTGGGTTCTAGAAAACCTCTTACTGTGCCTCACAGTATCCCGTCTCGAAGTATCCAGTGAAGGTTCTATTTGAACCTTACAACAGGCGCCATGACTATACGGAGGCATCATCTGCGTAGCCTTAAAGCACACTTGCAGGAAAACGACATCTGGACAACACGTAAACACGCTCAACAGTCCCGTCTTCAATATGAATGCTCCAGAAACGAGGTGTAGGTAGGAATCCAAGACGGCAAGTTTGAAATTATTTGTACCGAACGACCGAATCATCAGAAGACAAAGAGAAGCAGAGGTACGAGTGCACCTGTCTACAAAGCCTGGGGGCGAAACTGAATGCGTCAAAGAGACCGTGATGTGAGCTGCTGTAGAGACTCGGTACCGAGTCGGATCACAGGAACTACACCAGAAAGAGTGGATGGATTTTTTTTTTTTTTTTTTTAAAGTGCATAAGCGCATATTTGCATGAAACACTAACTAAACTGTTACAATATGATAGGATATTACAACCTTGGGAAAGACGGCCATTTATCAAGACAAAGAAATTGATGACTAGAATTTTGAAGAGGTTGCTCGAGTTTTGAAAAAATCTATGTTTTTCTAACTTTTTGGGAAGATTTAACTTCGTTTTGGAATCACCTTTGTGCATTTAGCACACCCGCAGGAAAGCGGTGACCCTCTGTAAACGTCTTTGTGCAAGCACGCCCGTTAGGAATTCAACATAAGTACAGAGTCATATAGTCTCGAACTTCTTGGGGGACTCCACAGAGCTGAGCAGGCATTTGATTCTCCTCTCTAACCCCCTATCCTAGCGTCAACCGGAGTCACGGGGGAGAAAGAGAGTGCTTTTAAGGGCGTGAGAAACAGTGATGAAAACCGTACCGAGATTCTGGAATTTGACCACACAAGTTGGTGTTGAGCTATGCATGTGTGCTGTCTGCCTCGAATGATGTTACATTCGAACCCTTGTTTGGGATTGGACAAGTGGACACAAATTAGATTGATACTGTTCCGGATGTGTATTATTCCGACCCTTTTGGGTTATAAACAGATTGTGATTGGTGTGATTTTTCTTTTTTGAGACAACATTCATTTCTTGGTATGGTTTTTCTTTGTCTTGCGGCTGTTTTCTTTGGTTTGATCCTGTAGATAAGAGTGAAAGTGTGGGAATCTTTTAGTTTTTAAAATGAAATTTGCAATGTAAGGAAAAGCTTTTGGCGTATCCAGCAGTCTTTTTGAGTTGTTCCAATTGACTTTTATCTTGTTTTCTTTCAACTCCGATCTCATTTGTTTCCTGAGTTTTGAGTAGTGTCTACAAAACAGAATAAAGTGGTGAGTATTCTCTGTTATTCCGCACTTTTCACAAAGGGGGGAGTCCGATGGGTTCCTTTTGAATAAGTGGCTGTTCAAAGGGCTGAAACCAGCTCTGAGTTGAAAGATGGCAGCTGTGCTTCCCTTCTCCAATTCTGCTAGGCCTTTTGCGATCTTCTTGGGTTTTGTGGTGAATGTGTTCTTGCCCGGTTTAAATGGGAAATTTCTGATATTGAACATTTCTTTAGTGCGGCGTTTTAGGCTACCTAGACTAGTGGGGAGATCAATTGGAGTGGTTAGTGTGCTAGCTGCTTCTCCAGCTACTTGGTCAGCTAATTTGTTCAGTTCCACTCCTTTGTGGCCCGGGGTCCAGTAAAACCGGATTTCATTTCCTATTGGTAGTTGTTTTAAAATTGAGCGTATTTTGATTTGGAGGTGCTGTCCCGATGCTTGTTTAGGGATTTTGTGGATGAGACTTAGGGCGGATCGGTTATCGCAAAAAATCGCTACTCCAGAGGGTGTTGGTTGTTGTCAGCTAGTTAGGTCCTTTGCCAGTTCTGCCGCCAGCAGTAGTCCTAGGAGTTCTGTCTCGTAGTTTGAAAAATTTTCAGCATAATTTACTGATTGGGCTTGGCTGAATACTTTGGAGACTGCTGCTGCGCCACCTACTTCTGAGGTCACTGAGCCATCCGTGAATATTACCAGCGCATTCTTGTTTTTCTCCTCGTCTTCGACTTGTTGTGGAATAACTTTTGCTGCCTCTTCTTTGTTCAATTCAAAATTTGTCAGTGTACCTACGTTATCGACCCACGGGGCGATGGGATGAGCATATATGGTTTCAATCTTTTCCGCTGCCAGTTTTTTAAAATCATTTAATTTCACAACATCTTGGATAGGGCCCGGGTGAGTTTTGGGAGCATGGGATAATTCGTGGTTTATGAAGATTTTGGTTGGATGTGACGTTGGTGCTGAGAGACGCTTCAGGAGGAAGTTGTGGTGTCTTTGGTAAGCTATCCATGAGAAAGGTAACATATAGGTGTCGTGATTGATCATTTCTGTTGATGTGCCTTTGAAAGCACCGATTGTTATTCTGTTTGCACTGTTTTGTATCGTTTCTAAAACTTTGTTAGCCTTTTTGTGGGTCTTTTGGGTTAGCCAAACTATACTGCCATAAAGAATTCTTGGGATGAGTACCGCCATTATCAGCTTTTTGATTTCTTTGGTTGCTAGTCCTGAGTAACATTTATTTAGTCTTTGTAGTTGTTGAAGCGTGAAGTCGGCTTTCTTCTTTACATGGTGGAGGTGACTGTTGTATGATAGTTTCGGGTCTAGCCAGAGGCCTAGCCATTTGACTTTGCTCTTTGGGTTAAGCCATATGTTGCCGAATTGGAAAGGGAGGGGATCCTGTTTTCATCTGTTTGAGAAGTGGATGAGCTGGGCCTTCTTTTTATCAAAGATGGCTCCGTGTTTGTTAGCCCAATCAAGAGATTTGTCAGCTTGTGTTTTCAGTTTGGTAATGTTTTCTTCAATTGACTGTGAAGCTACTAAATGAACAATATCATCTATGAAACCTATTGATAGTTGTGTGGATTCGGGGTTTGGTGTTTCTTTACCTAGTATCTCTGAGTTATAGATGATGTATAGAATGACCGAAAGAGGCGAGCCCTGTGGTAGGCCATTTTCGATGGTGAATGCCTCAGATAAATAATCTTGTATACGCAGATTGGTGGATCTATCAGATAGGAATCCCTTGATTATTTGAGTCATGTATGGGGGACAGTTGTTCTGGCGTAGGATGTGCAGGAGGCGTTCCCTGTGAACTGATGGATAGGCCAATTTGACGTCGAGGAAGAGCGCTGAGACTACCTTTTTGATTCTCCATTGGTTCTTGATCCATGAGATGAGGATCGTGAGGGCGTCTTCTGTACTATGCTGTTTTCTTCCGCCCATATGGTTTGGCGAGATAATTTGATAGCTTTCAGCCCAGTGGGTAAGCCGGTTTGTGACTAATTTTTCAAAGATTTTACCTAAGCAGCTGAGGAGGGCGATGGGTCTATAGGCGTTGGGATCTGAGTACGAGTCTTTGCCTGCTTTACGAATGATGATCGTGATTGCTGTCCTCCACACATTTGGGAAATGGCCAAGTTCAAAGCATGAATTGAATAGTCTACACATTTCTTGTTCAATTGCTGGTAATGCTAGTTTTATCAGTTCGTTTGACACTTTGTCTCCACCTTTAGCTTTTCTGTTTGGCGTGTTAGTGACGATCTTTTCCAGTTCGGTTGGTTTAAGCAGTGGGAAGGAGCGTGGGACTCTTTGTTGGCGATCCCATAAATCTGTCGGTATGTCAGAGAGATCGGCTTCGATATGGGCAATTGAGGTACCTTTGAAGAGCAGTTCGGCTTGTTCGTTGATATCCGTGGCTACTGATCCATCCTGCCGTAGGAGCGGAGCTACTTCACTGGAAGAGTTAGGTTTGGTGTATTTGTAGGCTTTAAAGGTTGAATTACCTGAACTTTCCGCTAAGAAAGTTTTCCAATGATTAGTCTTGGCCAGGATGATTTGGACTTTGAGGAATTTTTGCCATTCTGCATAGCATTCGTGTGCTTCCGGGAGATTGGACTGGATCATCCACCGTCGAGCTCGGTTTCGATTTTTGATTATAGGGTTGAGTTTTTCCTTGTCCCACCAGCTTTTGAATTTACGTAGGTTTGTCTTGACTTTCTTACCTTGGGCTTGAGCTGTTTCTAAGAGTATGTTGGAAAGTGTGATTGCGCCTTGGTTGATGTCTTCACCAGTCACATAATTTTCTGGGAGGAGATGGAGTTTACCTTGTATTTTTTCGTGGAACAGTTTCTCGTCTATGTCAGTGTGTTTTATGTTGATGTGATGTTTGATTGGGGGTAGGAAAAACATATCAAGGAATGTGATTACCGGGTAGTGGTCTGAAGACACACTATCTGTGATTACTTTACAGCTTGAAATTTTGTTAGTGAGATTCCAGCTTGCCCATACTAGATCAATGGCTGTTGGGGTTGTGCCTGGAGAGAATCGAGTTGGGATTCCTTTCGGAGGGATGAGTTTGAGGCCTTTGTTACTGAAGATTGTTAATAGCTTTTTTGCTTGTGAGTCGGTGCGCTGATACGTTGGAGGGTTCCATATTTTATGATGGAGGTTGGAGTCAGTTGTGAGGAGTGTTGGGATGTGTCTGTTGTGGTGGTTGCGTAGCCAGTTTTCTAGCATTGCTAAGCCTCTTAGGGAGTTTGGCGGGTTGTACCAGGAAATGAGTCTTAGGTTTGGTATTTGGGTTTCCGGGTGTCTGATTTCGATGCTGAGGATGATGTCTGACCGGCTAGGGAGTATGTTGATTTGTGAGTAGTGTATGAGTTTTGAGATATAGAATACAACTCTGGGTCTTTCTTCCCAACTTGTGGGGTAGTAGTCATATGCTGAGATTCTATGCCATGCCTCGTGTGTAGGGAAGGACAGTGATCGTGAGTTGAACCAGGGTTCCTGTAATGCTAGAGCTGTGTATTGAGTTTTTGTGAGCGTCTCAAGGGTTATTGTTTGTGATTTTTGACAGTTGAAATGGAGGATAGAAAAATTTCTTAAACAGTTTGGGGTATCTGATGATTCTTGGGGATCTTGGGTGTTTTCATCTTGAAAATCAAAATTCGGGGGTTGGGGTGGAAAGTTGTTCAATGGGTTATTGGACTTATAGCTCATTTTCGTTCTGTGGAGGGGGAGTTAGCTTGAATGTTGTCTTTCTGAGTGGGCAAAGAAGACTTTTTGGTGAATGATTATACTTAGGAAGGTATCTGTCGATTTTTTCTTGGGTTCTCTGGCTGTCAAAACTTACACATCTTGCACACACTTGTTCTGTGTCGTTATTCGCACAGTCTCTAGTATTGTTAGGGTCTCCACAATTGGCGCAATAAGCATCATTATTGCATGAGGTGTGTGTGTGGTTAAGATCTAGACAGTTAAAGCACATCGTGGGACCCTGAGTGTATTGTTTGCTCTTTAACCTGTTTCCATCAGCATATATACTACCTTTTTCAATTTTCTGAGCTAGGTTTTTATCGAGGAAGTTGTTAATGATTGTACCGTGGTTTTTCTTTTCGTTGTTTGGGTCTTTGAGCCAACAAGCTGAGTGGATTGTGTCTCGTGGGATGTCGTTTTGTTGGCTTATTTTGTCCAGGAACGATTTGTCTCCTACTTCGAGGTCAGCTGGGGCAAAATTAAATAGAATCGGGTATCTAGTTTGGTTAGTCTCAAAATCTTTGTGAGCTAGTTTTGTCCATATATGTTTGTTTTCTAACAGCCAGTTCTTGATTAGTTGGTTTTCCATATTCATTACTATGTCGCCGGACTTCAGGATAGCTGCTCCTTTAATTTTCACCGGTTTACCATTGATGTTTGCGTTGATTGATTCCAATGCTTTGTTGATCTGGGTGACAATTTCACCATTTTTCATGTTCTTGAAGGGTTCTTTGTCCGGGCTCTTGTGCATGATTAACGTTGCGGTTTTGAATTTATTGATGTCTGAGTTTTTAGGTGGTGGTCTGGGTGTCGTTTGGTTTTTCGAGCTGTGTGATGCTTGTGGGTACGGATTGGTCCAAGCGTGGGGTTTGGGGATTAGGCCGGGCGTTGTAAGTGAGGGGTTTGGTGCCTTGTCTTTAACTTGAGTTTGCGATTGTTTGGTTTTTAGGATGCGAATTTCTTTGCGTAAGTCTTGGATCGTTTTGTTGAGCTCGTTTATTGTTTCTTCGAATCCTTTCATCATACGGAGCATGATTTGGATTAGACCATCGTTGGGTTGAGGGGTACCGGATGAAAGTGATCTTAGGTCGCTCATCATTGAATCTTCTTTGCTCAATTGTAGGAAGGTCGGGTTTTTCGGTGGGGGGCGGTCAGGTTCGCCTCCTCCCGTGTCCGGCGGACGTTTTTGGGGCATCAGGGGATGTGGTTGGTTTGGTTTTGGGGATATAAAGGTGAATGATAAATCGATAAGATATGAAGCCTTGAGTGGATGGATTGCTTAGAGCATCTCCTACACCACGAAGACACTTCTGCGCAGAAGGACATCCAAGCCGTCCAAGATCCGATGCTCAACTCCGGGTCCCCAACTGGGGTATCTTTTGGGCGTCCTTGAGCGTTGACGTCTTCAGCACACTCCCAGGATGTCCCGATGGCTTTCAGATCTTGGACACTTGAGATTTCCTTAGCTCTCGGCCTGACCTGGACTCCCCTATTGAGGCTGTCTGCGGAGTGAAGCCTGGATGACCTCACAGAACCTGAGATCATGACATCTGGTAGATTCCTTCAGGTGTGCGTCAGGTTGTCTGCGACCTTCAACTTGGCTAGGATGTCCATCTGTGCACTGACCACTCATGAAAGGAAACTTCTGGAAAAAAAAGGGAAAGTCAAAAGAAAGGGAGAAAACGGGGGGAACAGGAAGCAACTTCAAAAAACAAATCCACTTTCAATCTCCATCACACCCGGTTCAGACTGACCTTTCTATTTTTCTCATCATCGCTACTTTTGAATCAAACACAACTTTCCACCCTCCTTGTTTCAACACTAACACCCCTTCCCCACACTGTCATTCTCAACTCCCCAATCTCATCAATCTTCTTGAATCGATCCCTTCCTCAGAGCAGGACCCAGGAATGCTCCAGCAAAGGTATGTGACGAAATTTCTGACCTTGGAGGACCTCAACTCCGGTCGAAAAAAAAAGGTCCTGATTCTGACCTGTTTTCGTCACATACCTCACCCGAAAAAGGTTTTTTGGCCCCGGCCCCGAAACCGGGAATATGGCCCCGTTTCCCGCGCAAACACAGGGCCAGGTGAGTACCCAGCCATGTTTTGGCTGTCACCCGACTCTCAGAAGCACGTGGTAAGAGTTTTCATTGCACAAAAACATCCCTCATGATTTGTATGGAACATAAAAAATAAAGAATGTGAGTAGATAATGAATGTGATTTGATGATGAATGTAACTCGATAACTTGATCAGAAAGTAATAGACCAAAAAACCGAAAAGACAAATTATTCATCTCCTTCATGGACGCTTGACTTCAATCTTTGTCGTTCTTGATTGTACTTTTGAATAAGTTGAGAGATATCTATATCTCGAAGCATTTCCCGGATAACCGCAGGGATTGAATAACAACCCTCTGTAACTAACGCAAAGTTTGAGCCATCGGAAGGCCTAAAGACATACAGGATATCTGAGGCATCCAGGAGAGCATAAGTCCAGCTGTTTCTGACCCCCTCTTGAGTAGACATTGCCACCGGGTAAGCTGGATTATAATGCAATACTTGTACACCAACATGTGACAACTTTCGTCTTGACGTCGCGCTTGTCACGAACACGTGTTTTCCGGCCACATGCTCGTATACCACTATTGTACGCGCAAGATGGAGTGTCTGAACCCAAAATAAACAAATGAAAAACCAGCGATTGGTCACATTTTATAAGAAAACATTAAACATACATTTTTTTTGATGGATATGATGAATTTACCTGGCTCGATTGGGTTTTCAACCCCAATGGAGCCTCCATCAAGTAATTGTTGCATGTCCAAAGTGCGATCCATGCTTGTGTTCGTGGTAATCCCTGCAAGATTAATCTTTACATACATACTCCATCGGTGTCGACGAGCGGCTCCAGCTGGAGTTCCAGAGAATGTCTTCATGAAGACGGCTATGGCCTTCGAGCAAGCACTGGGTTTCATGCTACCGTTGTTGGTAGTTGAATTGAGATCCTGCTTTGAGTGATCAACGCCGGTAAGCATTTGGTCGTTGCCTTTATTCTTAGCACCTTGACTATCGTGCCGTTTTCGTATCTCCAGTATGTTCTTTTCGTGAAGTTTGTTGCCGTCAATGAGGCTCAGCAAAGCTTCATCGCCAATTGCTGAAGTAGGTCCATTTGAATTGTGAGGCTCGTCTATTGGTCAAGATATTAGCATATTAGCATGTTATTGATTAAATAACATGCTAGAATAAGTAGTACGTACCACTACTGTTGAGAAGGTTTGATATCGACATTGCCGCATTTTAATCACTTTGTCATCAAGATTCTCCGGCACTTGATCAAGCATAACATTTAGAAGGTTCTGCTCCTTTGTCAACCTGGCTGCTGCTTTGAAAGCCACGTCCTCGGGAAATTCGCCACGTTCAAAGTCATAGTTAATTTCATAGTCCTTCGCCGCACTAGTTGAAATATCTAAAATGTAAAGACAGTAATCAGCTCACAAATCGAGATGAAGATCTAATCCTTCATATCACATACCTGGAAACTGTTCTTGACTTTGGTCGACAGTTGAGCTAATAATTCCTTCTATATCAACATCCAAATTGTTGAGCTCGACTCCAACCATACCGCAAAAATCAGCCAAACTGAGAGCACGTTTCTTAGCAATTTTTAGATCTTCTGTTATATCTTCATTTGAGGGAAAGTCACGAAGGTGATCAAGATTATCTGCATTTTCTTCATGTAAATCAATTTGATACCCCGCATGCAGGTGTTCCGAAGGTGGCATTTTCATTCGGCCACTCATGATGCTCTTGACAACCGCAATAATCTTCGGCATCATGAGACGAGCATCAAGAACACTAAAATTAGGTGAAATTACTCTCATCCATCCGAAGATATGCTCGCAAGCTTCGGTGCCATGTTTCCAGGGACAAAATGGGAAATCGGCATAATATTCTCAATGGGAGATGATCAACGCCAACAGGGATTTGGCAAGGGTTGAGAAGATCTTGAAGCTTGCGTGAGAAATGCCGTTGAGATGGAAACTCATCAAACCATCTGTCTCGGTCTGACGTTGGAGAAGGTGTTCCTTCCACATCCGTAGGAAGAAGCCCGCCGTCCATACGGACCGAATTCGTTCTCGATGACCGATGTAGAACTTAAAGCTCAACAAGAGCTTTACAGAGCTTAAAGAGGGATAATCTACTAATAAAGTGTCTAGTAGAAGTTGCCTAAGACTGCCTCTTTGAAAGAACCAACACGGGGTTTTGCTGAATTCTTTGGGATAAGGCACCAGAGAAATATGTCTCAATACTTAATTCAAGTATTATTCCCGTGAGTTTTAGAAATAAAGAAATCTCAACACTATTGTAGTGTTATTCCAATTTGAACACAACAAAACACAATTTTAATTACTAGCAAGCAACAATCAGTTTGATTGTTATTCCAAATGAAGACTTGTAGTCTTATCACACGTAAAGAAATCTCTCCTTTGATGTAAAGGGGCTATTTAGTGAACTTAGTACTGGTAAAGTAATTTAATAATGATTAAAAACACTCTAACAAAAGTATAAGATGAGTAAAAAGGGGAACAAAGGCCCGTAAAATCCTTAACAATAGTATATAACCCTCCAACAACCTTCAACAATGGTCAACAACCTCCAAAAGCCCTCAAAAAACCGTCAAAATCAACAGAGTATCCTCCAATGTAATCATATGATGTCATAAAGATTATTGTTTGTAATGATTCAAGGCGTGAATTTGATCAATTGATGTAAATAAATGATGAACAGATCTTCTTATGATGAATACAGGTGATTTTTTCCTAATATTCATAGCTGAAATCCATTTTTGGAATTACAAAGTTTTTGTAAAGTTGTTCAATTTTGGATTACTATAGCTCATTTGATAGCCCTCGTGATTCTGATCATTTATCACCCCTATATCACCTATTTCTGATGTGTGATGAATAAGTTATTGAGTTGTAAAGATTGCAAAAATAAAGTTTTGTCATGTAAATGTCACATGTAACCTCCAAATTCGAAATTCACTCCAGTTTCTTTGTTGCCTTATAACTTTTTCACTACTCCTCCGCTACTAATGATTTAAAGATTGTACATTATGAAACCAATGATTCCGCGTCGAATGGACTATCACACACCCAATTCTGACAAGTTTCACCACATGTAATTAACTGAAAACTCCCATTTTTGATGAATTTTGACTATTTTCACGTCTAATAATGATTTTCCTTCTATCAAAAGATCATTCCACAGCGCTCCAATCAATCACACAGCATTAAAATCCTTCTGAAAAACTCTTGGCGCAATCAATCCATCAATGACATCACTACACAGGACTTAATACCATAGTACCTTTCTTCAAAATTTCCCTTTTCTTGAATAACTTCACACCTCCCTTATGAATCCTCATGATTAAAGTTGCTGATGACTAATGCGATCCTTCTCTTTCACAATAAAACCTTCCTGAACCAATATCTCTTCTAATAATAAGCTAAAAACCATTTTCCAAACTTTCATACCCATATTTTCAAATTTTTCTTCAACTTTCTTAATATTCTTCTTATTCTTTCATTCTTTTCATAACAGTTTCCATTCATAAAGATCCAAACTAAATGTTCTTCTTCCTCCAATCTCCTCTTACTAATTCTCCTAATATGATTTTCACTCTTTTACTATTTTTATTGATCTTTTCGAATTTTTCTTTACTCTTAAATGTTCTTATCAATTGCTTATGTAAATATATGATTTGAAAGATAATGAAATGAAGATTATAAATCAACTTTGATAGCCTTGATTACTAATAACTCCAATAATAATAGTGCCTTTGACCAAAAACTCGAATTTTCACATAATTTTTTAAATTTTTTGCTTAAGTAGAGCTCTTGCTCACCACACCGATGGCTTTGTTCAACCAAGCATCACAAAGTTCGCCGATAATAAACAAGTATACTGTTAGACCAACACATTCCGGTTTCGATAGTGTAGTAGCGACAGTTTGAGAGCAGAAAGTTCGTAGAGCTCGTCCGTCATCTTGTTTATCACAATCAAAAACATCTTTTGTAAGAAGTGGGCTGTTTGAGGATTGTAAAACCTGAGAGAGATCTTGAAGAGAGACGACATATTTTCCTATAGTTATCAGACGAGACCCGGACAGCAATTGATTTGCTCCAGTCTTCCTAGCATGCTTAGGATCCTGTAAGGTCACAACTGGGCGGGGTGGAATACCAAAAAGAGGTACTTTGATATGGACATCGAGATTGGTGTTTAAATAAGATAGAAATTGAGTTGCCATTTGATTGAATTGGGCCTGTGCAGCCAGTTCAGATGCGGCGCCGTCGGCGCCAATCGATAAGACGTTGATTCCCGCAGCCGAACTCATCTGAATGACGTTGTTGTGGAGTTCGGCAATTTGTTCAGCTCCTTCGTCTGAAGGACTTGCTAACAGAGCAACCACTAATGTTGGGATATTCGGAAGAGGAACTTGGATAGTGTAAGCTCGAATCTAATGGTCAAGAACATATTTTATGTTAGTGTACACACAAAATAGAGTTTAAAATGAACAACTCACTTTGGAACATAGTAACTTTTCCTTCTTGATTTTTTCGAGCAAGTCTTGAAGTTCCTTGGGGTTATTGAATGGTATATCGCCACCTTGAGCTCCTACAATAAAACCCCGATGATGGCGCAGAGTTTGCACACAAACTGTCTGATCTGAGCCGACAGCAACAGGTCCAGAGTATCCAAGTTCGGAGAGTATAGCACCTGCTCGATTGAAATTGGCCTGAGTCATCCCATCATATATTTCGGTCTTACTTCGGGCCCGATCCAGCCGCTGACATCGTAGTGTCTTCCCAACAAAGTTCTTCGTAACCAGCTTCAGAGCACTCTTGCTCATGGCACCGAGAGTTGTGAGGCAGTCATAGAGATGAGCATCAATACGCATCCCTTGGAGTGTCTTTCCGGCCTCCTCGCGTTCAGCTCTAACAGCACAACCCATTATCAAACCTCTAACTACTTCGCGGTTCTTGAAAAGGCCTCTTCTGGCATCGATTGCCAGACGTTCAAGAAAATCACCAAAGTCGCCGTTGGTTGAAGATGCGAGAGATTGGTGAAGAGTTTTAAGAGACTTGTGCTTCTTCACAAGTTGATAGTACTTATCAATAACTACGAGATATTCAGGTGTGAATTTAATGTCGTCTCCTGTGGCATACTTGTGCTTGAGAGCTCTAATCAAACTTCGGCAGTTTTTAATTTCCAGGCATGGTTTGCAAGGTCGTACAGGATCTCTTCGAGAGCGTTGAAAAACCTCCAAGCAGGTTTTTGAGTGAATGGTGTTGCGTTCACCAGTGCGCTTGACAACCCAAGTGCATCGTGACTCGAGTGTTGCAATCAGTTGAGATTTTTGTGATGCAGTGAGATCTGCCTCGGTAACGATATTGCCAAAGAGTTCCCTACGAACCTCGTGGCGGAGAAGACCTCGAAAGATAGAATAGGTGCTTTCCAGAAAGTGTGAAATCGTACAAGTAGCTCGTGGTCTAATCCAGGTTTCATTGGTAAGACCCGGACATACGGTGTCCACTAGATTTCTATTGACGGGTTGGAGAGCCGGGTCTGATTTGAAGAAAGAGGTCAACATTTGGTTGCCTCGTAGTCCAGATGTAGCATCCTTACACACCCCTGAGTAATATAAATCTCATCAGTAATGGTTTAAATACACCTGAGGAGTAAGAGGATATTGGACATACCACTGCTCCAGTGCGCCTGAGCTCCTTCAACTTGGCCTCGGCGAAGTGTAACTGGAGCAGCACCGCAGTGACAGCTGAGAAGCTTGCCTTTCGATGTCTTCTGAACCTTACAACGTATGCAAGGGTTGTTTGGTTCCGATAGAGGACATAGAGAAACAACATCTCGTTGTTTCTCTATCTTGGGTTTTTTTGATTTGGTACTAACTGTTTTACTATCCTTATTACTTTTGGCTAACTCGACTTCCTCGTCATCGGAAGAGATGATGATCGCATCATTCGAGGTTTGGGCTGGTTGGATTCGCTTTGGAGCAGGTGGCTCAGTAACTACATCAACGTCGGTGTCAGGGTTCAAATCATTTCGGTGCTTGACTCCATTCGAGTTAGAGGGGGTTGTCGCAGATGGAGCGAGTTGGGATTCACTTTGAATAGGTCCTCCAAGTGCTAGCAGATAGACATAAGTATTTGAGTAGACTTCGAAAGATAACAGTGAAAGAATGTGGATAAAGCTGGAGAAAGCTTACACTTGACTTTCTCAACAATCCCCTCGAATTTGAGCTTCACCAACAGGTCCGATTGTGAGTCATACTTTCCTTTTTTATTGACTCTTTTGTTCTTTTCTTCTGCGGAATCCCAGGAGGGATGTTCGCGTCCCTTGTTAACCCATTCAATAGCCAAAGCCACACCATTGGGTCCTTTTAGGATATTTCTGATGCCCGTATCAGACCCAAACAGGTTGTCCAGTGTTTTGTTGATAGTCATCCAGATTCCTTCTTCCGCATCCGCTGCGGGTAAAGATGGCGAGTGAGAACAGCTTTTGTAAATCTCGTCTGTGTGTGTAGCTGTGGAGATCAGTGGGCATTCTTCCACAAGGCGCAAGGCCTCTTTCATTACATCGTTGAGTAAAGGCATGATCACAGTTTATTTGATTGAACGGTGAAACGGTGATAGGGCGATGTAGGGCGATGTTGTGGTATGTTGTGGTAGTTGTAGTTTAGCGGTGATTGCGGTGATTGCGGTGTTTGAACTTTAATCAGCAGTGGTAGTCCTGGGGATGAACAAACTTTTTTTACTTTGGGTGTTAGCGGTGTTTCCCGCACTTTCCCACCCATGACAGCAAAAAGACAACAAAATTTCGAAAATTTAGGCAAAAATGGCCTTCACAATGACAAAATTTAGTCAAAATCCAACCCAGATTTTGACGTTTTACGTCACAAAGCTTATGCCAAAAACCTCAGATTCTGACCATTTTCGTCACAAACCTAGGTAAAATACAAGGCCAAATTCTGACCTTTCTCGTCACAAACCCCAGTAGGAGCATTCCTGGGTCCTCTCAGAGCAGACCACCATTAGACTCGTTGTTTGGATTTAAAGCTTGCAAGGGGCTTTGTCTTCAATCCTCGATGCACAGTGGTCCCTTCAAGTTCCCCTCTTCCTGTAAGATGAGTCCAATCATAATAATCTTGCCACTTGTAGGAAATCTGGACTTCACAAACTAGACTGACTTGTTGTCACAGCTCAAGAACTCACTTTCCGTATCGATTGTCTTTGTCTCGATGGTGTCAATGGTACATAGTGGTGACTTTGACTACTTTGATGTGAGTCATGTCAATTGCGAGCACAATTTTCATCTTTATCTCGATCTTGATCCGATATGTCCTTTCTTTTCTCAGGTCATATACATGGTAGATAAAACCGATCAGAATTCATCAAGAGGTGATAGTCGTAAACTCATCAATTTCGAAAACGCTTGAACTTGGTGCTAGATCACATCAAATCTAGTAAAGAAGATCAAGCGGTGAAACAGACTGGTACGCTTGATTTGAATGGCACAGGTCATGGAGCGAAGACTGATGAACCCAATATTCCACCACAGTTTTAGTCTGATCATCACTGAGCAAGAACCTTGCTCATTTGCTGAGCTGACCTGAAGAGGACGTATATCGCCGTCAAGTCTTGTTCAAGTGTATGTCTTTGATGGTTCGAACAATTTGAATTCAGGTTTGGCTGGAAAATATGTATCGGTTTTGACGATTGAGAATTAGTTATCTCAATTTGAAGTTATCTGAAGTTGGTTTGATCGTTTCCTTTATCAAGCTTGATAAGTTTACTCACTCAGTCAAGCTAATCGATCGATTCTGATGGTTATTTATCGTTTGTGAGCGGATGAGATTGGGTGGATGGCAAAAGGTAAACAAGTTTCAAATACAGTTGAGCACGTATATTTAGAAAGATCATACTGTTCTCTTCATCCTACAATCAAAGTGACTGGGTAGATGTTTTTACTTCAAAATTGGGTAGGTATAGTGGCCTTTGATAGCGGTCTTCCTCAGTTGCTGATTAAACCAAAAGTTCCGCACATTTCAACAAGTTCTCGGACATAGGTTGTTTTGTAGTTTTCTTTCTTGTCATTTCTTTATAGATGAATCCAATTGGATCGAGTCTTGTATCTTTGTATCACTCAACTTTATTGAAATGCATCAATCTTGTCAAGTCAACACTTTGAGAAACATCTTCTGAGTGTCAGAAGGGTTTTGGGACATCAACAATTGAATCCAACAACATCAGGTGGTCATCGAGTAGGACATCCTCTTGACAACTACAAATCCCCCAACAGTTCAGGTGGAAGCGATGCTCTCAGAAGAGCCCGTACAGGCGCCTTGAGGACCCCCTATGTAGCGTAAAAGGACAAACTTATCCAAGTCCACTCGCTCTGGCCCCGTCGGTACAGGTACCACGTACCTCCAAGCGCCAGCGAGGGACATGGGTGCAATCCCCAAATTCTGGCGTGAGACTAGACAGGGCTTTTGCCAAAAATCTGTCATCTCACTTGCTCACAATTCTCGCTTATCAACTCGTAATAAGCTGATAATGGAAATGATGCGCAAAAGCCTCATCTTCGATTTGCCACCCTCCATACCTTCACGGCCCCAGGGGTTCAAAAGATATGGGCAAATAAGCTCTTGGCCCAAACCTCGGGGCCGTACATGACCCAAGCATGACTGCGGCGTCCAAAACCCCAGTAAGTTGACATAACAAGGAAAAACTTGTATTGGACAAACTGCAGTCCATCGTTTGATGAAATTTCGTCAAGTACATGATTTGCACCCCCAGTAGCATCACGTCGGCGCATACCATTCTCACGATTCCAGTTTGCTCACAACTCCAACGACTCAAAATGATACGGAGGATTGATTCCGCTGCCAACGCCCAAAAGCTAGCACCAAGTCTTCAACTGCGACTGCTCAAGATGTAATTCCAATTACACCTTTTATTACCTAAATCTAATTCCAATTTGAATTCACATCAAAGTTCATAATGGAATTCTAATCGAAACCAAGAAACTGTTAAAAAGAATGTACGTTCAAGAGAAAGGAAAATTTTACACAGGATGATTGATTCAAGTATGATCTTGTGATTAATTGATTGAAAGTAGGTCTTCTTTCGATTTTGATCGTGAGTATTTTCTTTTTCATCTTATTCTAAATTGATCCTTTACTAACATATTCTCTTTGTTTTCTTATAGTCAAACAAACCAAATTCGCTTGAAATTCTTTGAATTAAGATCGATTTTCTCAGCGAGTTTTTACCTTTATAAGTTCACAATTTTGTAAAACCAAAAGAGAAATCTACAATCTGATTCCAAAAGCTATTTAATCATGATTAGAACGTCATTCTAGTAAAATCCGATCTATTTTCTTCAAGTTCTAATTTCTCTCCTTGAATTTTCTACTTTTTTTCTAATCGATTTGTATATCTTGTATGTATGTGCGTTTTAAAAGTTTGTTTACTTTGATTTTTGAATCAGTTTGAGTATTGGTTTGTTCTTTTGCGGGTTGAAATCCTCGAAAAATGGAACCTATCTCATAAGTTTATTAAGCTCCACTCACACATCACCCATACTGATTTATCCACTCAAGGCGCAGGTTCGCCCTCTTTGTCCACGTCCTTGATCAAGTTATAGCATGAGCAATACATACATCATGATGATTCACAATGCCTAACGCGAACTGCAGTTTGAGCTGAAAAGATTTTATCTTGCAAGCACGAATGTTTCTGACGCGCAGCGTTGGAAACACATGTAGACAAAGACGGCCCCGAGGTTTGGGCCAAGAGCTTATTTGCCCATATCTTTTAAACCCCTGGGGCCGTGCAGGTATGGAGGGTAGCAAATCGAAGATGAGGCTTTTGCGCATCATTTCCATTATCAGCTTATCACGAGTTGATAAGCGAGAATTGTGAGTAAGTGAGATGACAGATTTTTGCCAAAAGCCCTGTCTAGTCTCACGCCAGAATTTGGGGATTGCACCCAAGTCCCTCGCTGGCGCTCGGAGGTACGTGGTACCTGTACCGACGGGGCCAGAGCGAGTGGACTTGGATAAGTTTGGTAAAAGGATCCCTTTTGGAAGACCGTGGGGCGTCACGAAATACTGTTTGGGTCCGGGCTCCTTGGATCAGTTTCGTCACGATGTCCGTCCCCCTGCAAGAAAAACCGGTTGTCCCTAGGACATCGGCGTGTCCTTGTGGTGTAGAGCATCCACAGTGGTGGGCTCCAAATCGGGGCTATCGCCAAATTTGGTGACTGAGCCCCGATTTTTTGGTGCAATGGGAGTCCCCATCGCCAAATTTTTTTGTAGCCGGCTTCAAATTTCGAGCTTTGGGCTACATATTTGGCAACAAAAAGCCGGGCTCCAAATTCCCGCACTTGTTCAATCCCATACCTCACACATGTAAGCCCACGCGTACCAATCTCAAAGTGTGTGTAAACACATAGAATCTACACTTTTGAAGTCCGAACGACTGCATCCGGATTGATTTGGGGCCCCACCAAATTTGAATTCGCTTGATTTGGAGCCCCGATTTGGAGCCCACCACTGTGGATGCTCTTAGGACCCCGGAGAGCACTCATTGAGGCACACAATGTAAGAGTTGTTCTTACACCACTTCACTGGAGTTTGAGATTCATAAATATTCCATACAGTTCCTTGCTCCTCCCTTCTGAGGCCTAGCAAGGGGAAAGGGGCTTGGTTGAGGTAGAAATCCATAGCCTTGCAAGTGTGAAGACTTTCAAAAGCCAATTACAGACTGTCAATTTCACAGCAATTCACAGAAAACGTAAGGGCATCAAAACTCTTACATTGTCTGCCTTGATAGCAGCTCTCCAAGGTCCCAATTGCTTGTCTTAACCAAGGCACAAGCCAGGACGTAGCTCCATGACCAATTTTAGGCAAGTGAGGTGTAACTCATAATTCAATACTCTGAGTTTTCTAAATTGTGAGAGCTTGAGAATTTTTGTACAGAAAATTCTCACTTCTGAATCTCACTACCCTCAATCTACACCAAAACCAATCATTTTGTTCCATTATCTCCAAATGTTGAGAAAAAAAATTAATTTTCAGTTTTTTTTCTTAACCTGGTCTCACTGAACCCCAATGACATCATTTGTTATTGATGTGCAAGTGTGTTATGAGCAACTCAGAGAATCTGGTTAGAAAATATCCAAGAAGAAGCAAGAACAGAAGACTAGAATAGTCGTTACAAGGAGTCAGTCAAAGAATAGAGGTACAGAGGATCCGGCAGGTAACAATGGTGAAGCACCAACTCAAAGTGGTAGTGGGACTAATGGAACCACAACACAAGACAAACAAGGTGGTGGAGCAGGAGAAGGCGTACTGGAAGAAGAGCAGATGAGGCAGGAAACACAGGCGTAGAAAAAGAGAACAGCAAGTAACTACAATCCCGCGCTTGAACGGCGGAGAAAAAATTCTACCAATATTTCTCCACTTTCCTATTTTGCGGAGGGGATGGAAGGAGTGATTCAGTTTCATCTTGCTTTCATTTCTATTTCACACTGGAGAAGTTATGATGAGGGGGAGATTAGGAGAACCCAAGAATGAAAGTGCAGAGTGTATGCAATGAAGAAAAAATGTGTTGTAGGGGCTGGGCCTGACCAGCATTGTGTTGTTAAAGGGTGGTCTGAGTGAGGGCACAAAAGAAACACAGAAAGTGTGGCCCAAGCTGTTGTGTACAAGTGGAGACAAAGAATAGAGAAGAAGATCGGGGCTGAATAAAGTTAAAAAGCGGACACAGATCAGATGCAGATAATTTGAAAGAGATGATGAGCAAAGAGGAATGGTGGGGAGCAATTGCAGCCCCCAACTACTGGTTAACTGGCATACCAGTGCGCCCCATGTCTTTAAACTGTTTTCAAAGTAATACCTGCCTGCTATCACAATGTTATGGATCAGTTACCAAAATAATCTGGCAATACCACCAAAATGGTAGGAGAAAGAGGCACAGGTTTTAAGGCAGCAATGAGTAACCGGAGGAAGTTATAGACAGCTTGCTAAAAGTCACGCTTACACCTGGTGCCTTTTGCGTGGCCCAGGGTGTGGCCAGGGCCATGGCCTGGCATGGTGTGGCCCAGTGTGGCCTTCCATTTAAACAACCTCAATTCCTCATTTCAGCTGCTACTCCCTGCTTAAGACAATCTCTAGGGGGGCTTCAACTTTTCATACCCTGTGAAGGTCATGAACAGGTTGGGGTGAGGGCCACAGGTGGCCTAAGCACTGGCCCTTGCCATGCGCCCCATCAGGGCGCCTTGTGGCTTTGTGGAACCGGGTGTGAGCGTGAGCTAACAGGAATAATTTAGGAAGGTGTTTAGTACGTGAGAAAATGACATGAATAATTTTTGAATGTTTATTCGAGAGTCAAGCCAAACATGAGTTTAAAACAGAACAGTTAGTGGAAGCACATGCAAGTTGGGGGTTATGTACTCAATAAGTCAAGGCTCTCACAAGCCCCCACTAGAAAGTTTGTATTGGTGACCCCCAAGAGATGGATGCAGAACCAAAAAGCTAGCCAATCCCCGCCCTGGGCTCCCCCAAACATACTTCAACCTCAGCCATAGTAATAGGGCAAGGTGAAGGCTCATAGATGTATTATGTGCATAGAAATAAATTCCTAACAGTGTTTACTAGTAGTATCAAATACTAGTAAAAATACCTGTAGATTACCTAAGAGTAATAAACTTGGAGAATGGATTGTGAGATGAGGGAACTTTTCCACAGTTGAACTATTTATGTTGCAAATGTAATTTGTTTGCAATCAATTCATGCACTGGTAAGTTCAAATGGGATTACTTCATAAGACACCTTCAGCATGTGATCTGCCTGGGATCAACATGATTAATTGGTATGTCTATGTTATGCTATCCATCCACCAATCCAGGGAATTGCAAGTTGAAAGTTGAAAAAACTTTTGATGGCCAAATGACACTCAAGATTATGTTATGTCTTTTGCCCATCCTTATCTGCTTATTCTCATCACACGCTAACAATAAGCGCACTTACTACATACTTCCTGGTTCATCTGGCTTTCCAACCACAACACGTCAGACCACTAAATATGTTTCAAAAATCAATTCTAAGTTAAAGAAAAAATAATGGAATCCAAAATTAATATAGAAGTAAACACTCCCAGAATGCCTCCCTTGACATTATAGCAGAACAAAAGCAAATGGCAAAAGACAATTCAGGTTTACCATGGTGGTCCCTATCACAATGGCAGTAACTGCTTGAAATCTCTCCCTAAGGCTGGATTTTGAATGCTCACTTGGTAAAAAAGAACAACGGGCTGATTGCATTTCTTTATGATATCATAAAACCATTTTTTTCATTTTACAACAGAGTAACAGAAGAGGAGAAACTGCGGGATATTGAAAATTGATTGAAGAAAAGAGACATAATAGAGAATAAAACAGGGATAGAGAATTTACGATGGTATGATTAAGAGATTTGAATCCTGCGTGTTTCCTTGTCGACTTTGACTTTGGGAACTTTGACTTCTAAGACACCATCAGTGAAGCTAGCTTTGATTTGATCATGGGTGATAGCTTCAGGGACGGCAATTGTGCGACTGAAGGTTCCAAAGGATCGCTCAGAAACCTAATGATGAATCCGCAACATACTTGTTAGGTCAAAATGTTGGTATTGAAGGAGAAGATAAAGGATACTTACTCGGACATTGCCAGTTTGATGTTCAGACGAAGACTTGGTTTGACTGCTAACAGTAAGTCGACCATTTTGAAGGTCAATGGCGATATCCTCTGTGTTGGAGCAAAATTATTAGAACAAAGTCATTCAGGCACGTTTACAAGGAGTACGTTCATACACACCTTTTTTAGCACCAGGTAATTCAGCCGTCAAGACGAAATTGTCACTTGTTTCCACAATATCAATCTTTGGGCGAAATACTCGGCTGACGATGCTTGAACCTTGCTTTTCGGCTGAGCCCGAGTTGGGGCCATTATGATTGGAGCTTTTAGAGCCGTTGGGAGCTGGGCCGTAACGATCGGTAACCAGTTTATCGAACATGGATTCGAAGTCGTCCCATTGGGTAGGTACAATTAAAGAGTAAGACATGGTGAGTTGTCAAAAAATGGGTTTGCGAGTGAGAGTTTTTGATTGCTTTTGAAGCGCTGGTAAATGATTGCTATGTAGCTATTCGTTGATCTGATGATGGACACATCGCTCTGAAGGACGCTCCTTTTATAGACGAGAGGTCACATATGCCTCACGCAAACCAGGTGGTGGCAGAGGTTGCAGAGTTCAACGCAATCGAGTGATCTACCACTTGATGGCTCACCCTAGAAAAATCTAGAAAAACTCCCGAGCCGCGCCACATCGAGTTTCACCGAAGACTTGATAAGCGCCCCGACAAGTGTATCGGGAACCTCGGTACACGGACCTATCGGCTTCGTCAGATTCTGTACCCGGAGAAATGACGTAAAATTCCACAGTCATTTAAGGGAAGCTTGCTCAATTTTGCTCGCCAAAATCGAGCGAATTGGCGGGGATTTGTCGCATACTCTTCTTAAATGACCGTAGAACATGATGTGGAGTCAAGATTGAGGTGTTGAGTTGATCAAGGGCGTGGATCGCCAGAGATCCCTTTGAAAACCCATGATTGTTTTGGAGATCTACTCCTGTATGATGTGTTTTACAACTGTACCGCGCCCAACCGCGCCCCGACTGGTTTAGGTAAGTTTCCAAATCGACGCATACAATCAGATCAAATTGACCACCACCACCATTCCAACAACAACTGAACCTTCAACAGCATCTCATCATCAACAAAATCACCTGGATTCACTTCTATCTCTTTCTTTTCTCGATCGGAAACTAATATTAAAATTACAAATTAATGTGAACACCTTTCAATTTATTAAACTCAAATGGAAAATCAAACATCTCGAACGGTTCATAATCTCAATTCCATATCCAACTCTCCAATTAGATCATATAGACGTCGTCCTTTCTCTAATGGTCTTAGAAAACGAGAAGGATTGCCAATCTCATCAAATTTCGATATAGAGCCATCTCAATCGAATCTTCTTTCAATCCACGATGACCAGATAGAACGTGAAGTAGAAAACATCTTTCGTCCTAGCGATGACGATGAAGATGAAGTAGATCAGATTCCTCCTGTACCTTCTACAAGTGAAGTCAGTGAGAAGGGTTACTTATCATCACTTCGAAATCCTCCTCCCTCTACTAGCAGCTCTACCTTGGTCAATGAAGAAGAATCTTATCCTGATAACATACGTAAAAAAATACGTGGTACCAATTCTCATCTATCCGGAATGGAATATGGACCTTCTCATTTGTTAAGCGCGTTTGAAATACCTCAAGGAGCTCATTTTGTACATCATACACCGTCTCAACCTTTCGCACAAAACGGCCAGTCCGTCACCTCATCTAAACTCAATCAAGATTATTCTCGTACTCAGCGATCGTTCAATCATTTCGAACTGCGCCAAGCTGACCACGAATCCTCACCACCATTAGCAGCGGAACGCTCACCTTCACCAGATCACCAGCCTGAGCCTTCGCCCCATCGTACCTCAAACACCAGTCACTCGCTTCGCCCTGGAAACTCGCCCCCCATCCCTTCGCATGAACAACCACCGCCTTCACCTCGCAGATCTTATCCCACAGTACATGACCAAAACATATTTAAAGCCATGATTCACAGTCCTAAGACAAATAGTCTTTCTTCACATCAATCATACAATCGATCTTCTACCCAGGATATAAGCTCATCAAGGTATTCTAAGATTCCCGCTAGGAAACAGGAAGATGAAGATGAAGATGTCTTACAAACGCCGAAACAGACTAAGAACACAGATTTCTGCTCAGCCGCAATGGCAGCTATTGATCAGGTAGTATCAGGGCAAAAACCTAAGGTGTCTAATACGACGTTCGAAAGCAATACTCCGAGACCAGTAGATAGCATTAGTGCTAGTCGGCCCATTAGCGCTAGATTTCCTAGACCACCCTTGGCCCACCTCGCAGGCAGACTGAAGGCACAATCTACTCAAGACGCTTCGAAAAATCGGCAAGAGGGGCCCGCGTCTAAAGTCGATCACCCACCACCTTTGCCCATCCAAGAGCACGTACATCAACTCGTCCACAATACTCACACAGATGAATTCTCAGCGAAATCCGTTTCCGCCCCATCAAGAGCACCTCTCGATCCCCCGACGACTCGAAAATCCGTACCATCAACAGGACTTCAAGACGAACGTAGATTGAAGGGATTGCTAAAGAATTCACCTGATCCTCAACGACCTGCTCCAACGGTTGAAACCCATCCTACTTCTAATCCGGTTAACAACACTCATTCGGGCCCACATCTTGCACGTACTCAATCACATCCGAATCCCCTACACAAATCGAAGCCCAGCTATGATGGGAGTGTGGTGTACAAAAGCCAACGAGCCGAGATTCATGAAAGCTCGATCGGGTTTGAAAGGCAGCAGAATCATGACAAGTTGGCTTCAAATCAGCAGCATGGTTGGCCTGCATCCCCGTTTCTGAGGCCCAAGAATCCTGACTCGGACTCGGACTCCGGTGATAGCCCCGACCTACCCGTGGTTGTAGAAGAGCTGGACCAGGGCCCGAATGTCGCTAGTCAAGTTCTGCTCAATCGCCATTCTGTCAGAAAAAAAGTAGCTTTTGTAGGAGCAAGTGATCATCAAGGCAGTCACGAGATTAGGTTACAATCACAAGTGAGTACAACTCTTGTCAAATCCCAATTGGAGAGAAGTAGTCTCCTAGTCTGGGTATCGTGAGTGAGATTTAGTATGTAAAATATCTTTTCTGATGTTCTACTTCTCGCTTCATACTTCACCGTTTCCATCCAGACATCAACTAACCTGCTCGTGTTTTGATCTCTCGATCACTTCATTCCCCTGTAATCGTATTAGGTTCCTCAACCTTTACATTCAAAAATCGGCTCCTCTCCGGAAGATTATCCGTATGATCCAGCCAACTTAACGTTCAAAAAGGAGACATCAAGGTTTGCTCCTTTACAACACTCTATGTCGGAGACATCAGTCATGGACAGCGGGTCCCAAACCCTGTCAACCCCCAAGATTACAGGCTTTTATCCAATGACCCCAGCTCCTCCTGCACCTCGTCGATCGAACCCTTTACCCGTCCCATCCTCTTCAACACTCTCTTCCGCAACCGACAAACGTTTGGATCAACTGAAAGCTCAAGAGCCTGAAGGCCTGTCACGTAAACAACATCACGAGGCTGGACCTGATCAGACAAGCGAGATCCCTTTACCCGTACCATCCTCTTCAACTCTCTCTTCCGCAACCGACAAGCGTTTGGATCGACTGAAAGCCCAAGAGCCTCAAGGCGTGTCACGTCAACAACACCGTGAGGCTAGACCTGTTCAGACAAGCCAATCGGGTCATCACCTCCATATTCCGGATCGCAATATTGAGAAGCAGAAACTTGAAAACTTCAAGGGCAAGGGGAAAGCGATAGAGGAACCCACGGTGAATCTCGACGCCTACTTCACACCAGTACCAAAGTCGAAAAAGGAATCCGAACCTAAAGGACAAGCACAGCGAACTCTCGATACACAACTTGCCTATCAGTCCAGAAGGATGAACACCGATGACACTTTGCTTGATGCAACTCAATTGGAATTTAGTCGCCTAACTGCCCCAACTCCTCATCCTCCCGGATGGTTTGCAGAAACTCCCGTTCCTCATGTCAAGATCAAACCGAAGAAACGAGTGGTCAAGTCTCCGCCTATTGAAACAGACCAGACGCACATTGGCAATCAGGATAACCTATCAAGGAGACCTCCTGATGTATCTGCAATTCCCTCATCCTCGAGACAAGCCTCTTCTGATCATCTAGCCGGGCCTAAACGAGATCAATCCTCCCAATTCGTCACTACTACTGCGATCAACTCATTACCCGGAACTGCTCGATATGATGTAAAGGGCAAGCCTTCGCATCCTCCGCCAAAGTCTAATGTCAACACAACGGATTTGCTTAACCAGCCCGTTTCTCAATCAACCAACAACATGCGTACACATCATCCCCGTTCTAACTCTCCAAACCTTCAACCTACGCATGACAAGGTCTCATCCACGTCCACATTGGAATCCTCCAATCAGCGACCTTCACTCTCTACCAAACCCGAGTCAACGCCAATACCCCCAACGCGACCGCCTGAAGACATCTCAGCCCAAGTTATGCCCAACCGGGCTCAACATTTGCGACCTCCGACTCGTCAATCTGCTGATATCACACACGCTTCTATGGCAGTCAATTGCCTCAACCTCTTGCAACAGTCTATCCGTGGCAAGCTGGGTCCTCTCGATGACGTAGACCTAATGAATATGAGCCTTCCGCCTTGTGCGGGTGGTGACTACAGCACTTTCGAGGTCAGTGGCCAACAGGACGTTGGTCAGATAGCTCATCTACTCAAGGACCTACTGGGTGATATACAGGAATTGAAAACTACAAAAACTGGTGTCGAATCTTTAGCAGAATCGTGAGTATAGGTTTCGTTCTTTCTGCTTTCGATCGATGAGTAAATATGCTTGTATTGACATGTGCATCTACACCTTTAGGAGTTCATTCCTTTTGGCTGATGATACGCTTCGGCCGAAAGCGTCACCTGATCCGGCGATGCTCCCTCACTCGCACAATTCGATCTTGGGCGCATTAGCTCGGCAGTCTGATAAGGTTGCGACAACGAGAGCGCCTTTGGTTGATCATCTTGGTTTCAATGATGAATCTTTGAGATCTCCTGAGTCGCAAGATGTCAAGACGGATATTAAGACATGCGATCTTATCTCAAAGCCAAGAACCAGCTTACGCAGTCGCGCCCTATTGGATTGGATAAAGATTCCTACAAGTCTCAATGGATATAAACGATATCAATGGGTTATTGGACTGATTTTTTTGCAAGTGTTGATGGTGTGGCTCGTTATCAGGTAAGGATACTAATCTATTATATGACATGATTGATCTCGATATATATGCTGACTTGACGATTCTTCAAATTTCACTTTGTGATTTTAATAGCTTAGCAACTGTTCGCGCTGTGAATCTTGCTCACGCGGGCCATTATTACCCTCGATATGTACTACCAGGTCATACAGGTATAATATCAAGAATTCTTCAATCTTATCATTATCTTTCTCCTGAAAGACTTGAAGACACTGCAAATTCATCATGGTGGCAGATTGGATTAAGATCAATCGTTGATATTTCTTGGTTTATAATTGATTGGATCTTTGGATTTCGTTGGTCATTAGATAGAATAACAAACGTCACTTCATTTCAAACTAATGATTCAGAGAATTGGTTTGAATCTATGATTGAATTAATCTTTTCATTTTTTTTTGAAAATCATCATGAAAGGTTTGGTGAAGGGGAGATTGTTTGGGTTAATCAAGCTGGTGTCACTTCATATCTTCGTTCTGGATTTTCTCCTACTTGAGTTTGATATCTAATTGATTGAATTGGGATTTTTTATATATTTTATTTATTTTTAAGAGGTTTTTTTCTTTTTTCTTTCTTGTTTTTGTTTATTATTAAGAAGATGTGTTTATTTAGAAACCTTTTAGGGTCTTGATTATAATTTAGATTTCATTTAATGTCAATTTGAGTTTTTTAGTGTTTTTTTTAAATAGATGAACTCATCAAATGTTGTAAGCATAAAAAGAAAAAGGATTTTCCATCATTTTTTTTGTTATATAAATTAATTGATTTGTTTGTATGTGGTGTATTTTCATAGGTTTAGGTTAGTTTATCAAACATGATTTTCTTGATACGGCAAGCAAATATAATTTTACTTTTAAAGGGAATCGATGTTGGTCATTGATACATGTGAGGAGGATTTGTGGTAATTTGAGCTGGGTAGCATGAGTAGAATTGCAAGTCATTGAGAGTTACTTTGGGCCTGGGACCTGGGTTGAGCAGCTTTCCTCATGAGCTTGATTTCGAGATTCATCATGTTTCAGATCTCATAATTGGAATGAAGAGTCAGTTCATAATCACCATATCATCAATTTGTACTTTGTTATATAACATTCCCAAAATATTCTCGTGTTCAACAAATCACTCAGCTCAGCATCCCACCTATGTATCCTGTGCCCGAGGCTCAAGATCTACCCCCGTGTCTAAACCCCGTGTCTAAACCCCGTGTCTAAACCCCGTCGACTCAACACCAACTGAGGACGATACGGTGACGTCTGCAAACTCGTAAGGACCGGCCTCGCGTTCATGAGCCGTCGAGTCGTCCGGTATGTCAGATGACCGGATGGAGACTGATCGACGAATCAAACTACAAACAGTTCAACTGAAGACGCCATTTTCTTTGATCTTTACCAACTATTACGATGGCATCACCCAAACCCACAAATAAAGAAGTTACCAATGATGTGATCGAGTATGGCTCAGAATTTTTAAGACCAGAAATTGATGATAATTCAATAGAAGGAGGAATCGAAATCGAACCGACAATTCAGTCTGCTGGATCATCAAAAGCAGGTCCATCAACCAATTTTACAGAAGGTTCAGAAACTCATGAAGAAGTATCAAAAGGAAAAGGAGAAGTTGGACAGGAAGAAGAAGAAGAAGAACTTAATATTTCAACGGCTGGTCCTTCTAGTAAGAAAAATAAAAAAAAGAAATCTAAAGGGAAAGCTTCAGCTATTGCACAAAAATTAAAGAACTCGTTGAATGGTACGGTAAGTAACAATGGAAATAGTAATACTGGGAATGTATCTTTGGAAAATAAATTGAGTCCTGAAGGTCATCAGTTAGTCGTTGATCGGGTAGGTCTAAGTTGCTTCATCTTCATGTATCCTTTACATTACATGCTGATCATGATCTATCGATTGTGGTAGATTCGGGCTAATAGTGGAGACGCAATTGCTGATCAAGTGGCTGCACTGGGACCAGCGGAACTTGGGAGGATGTTGGATAACCTTCGTTTGTTGGACGTCATGCAAGGAAAGAACAGTGGTAAAAACAAAAAAGATATGGCAGATCACAAGTTTTGGGCCACCCAACCTGTTTTACAACTCGATGAACGTTTGTGAAAAGTCCTTTTTTTTGAAATCTATTATTGAACCAAGTTGAATTTTGATCATGAACTATTCGTCTTTACAAACCCAGAAAACACCAGTTTTGAAGAAGGTGAAATTGAACCTAATAAACCTGGTGACGAAATTCGTCAAACTCCTCTCACTTTACCTGATGGATATGAGTGGTGTTCTTTGGATCTTAATGATGAGATACAAGTGAGGCTCAAAATTGATTAAGTTCGATCTGTTATTGCGTTTTTCTCACCTCTCACCCTTATATTGTTTGAACACAGTTACGCGAGGTTTACGAGCTGTTAACTGGTAATTACGTGGAAGACGATGATGCAATGTTCCGATTCGATTACACAGCTCCTTTCATTAGATGGTTTGTCACTTTACTTGGGATCTGAATATCTCGAATATACTTCATTGATATGACGATCATCTTTTCTAGGGCTTTACAACCACCTAATTTTGTACAAGATTGGCATGTTGGAGTGAGAGTAGCTTCAGGAAAAAGAAGACTTATAGCCTTCATTGCTGGGGTTCCAATGAATCTCAAGGCTCGATCAACGTAAGTGAGGTGATTGTCTCGGACTGATATCCAAAACCAACGAAAGTCCTCAATGGGTGTTTTTTTCTGTTCATAGGGTTAAGGATTGTTCAGAAATTAACTTTCTCTGTATTCATAAAAAACTTCGAGCTAAACGTTTAGCACCAGTCTTAATCAAAGAAATCACCAGACGATGTAATATCAGAGGTATCTTTCAAGCTATCTATACAGCAGGGATATTCCTTCCAACTCCAATCTCACGTTGCCAGTGAGTACTTTCTTAGTTGGCCGCTGGTGTATGATATCTCGTCTTGCTGACCCTCGTTATGTAGGTATTTTCATCGAAGTCTTAATCCAGCCAAACTCATTGCTACTGGATTCTCTTCTCAACCTCGTGGAGTTTCAATCGCACGACTCAAAAGAATGTATGAATGTCCAACTGAACCTTTATTACCTGGATTTCGTGAGATGGTAGAGAGTGATGTACCGACAGTTGGGATCTTGTTGAGACGATACATGAGTCGATATGATTTACAACCGATCTTATCAGATGATGAGATCCGTCATAACTTTATTAGTGGAAGAGGTAAAGGTGAACTGATAGATGGCAGAAGGGAAGAACAAGTTGCATGGAGTTTTGTTGCAGAAGTAATTTTGATTCTTTTCTCTTTGGTTCAAAGTGATCAAAGCTCATCTTTTGATCATCATTAAACTCATCACTGACGAAAACCCGATCTTTGTTCATCTTAACAGAATCCAGAAAATCATACGATCACCGATTTTGTTTCGTTTTATCATTTACCATCTACTGCAATGAATTCAACACCACATCAAACGATAGATGCAGCTTATTTATTTTATTATGCGACTACATCTGTACCTTCATGTTCGAATTTATTTCAATCAGTAGAATCGGAACATCAATCTAATCAATTAGAAAAAGAACCTAATTGGATTGAAGAAAGTGTTGAAGATAGATTAGTCTTAAAGAAAAGATTAATGACTTTAATTGGTGATGCATTGATTATGGCACAAAAGGTTTGATTTGTTTATATTTTTCGATTATTCAATTTTTGGAAAACTTAGTTGATCGATTGAATTTTGATCTTATTGGAATTTAGGCTAAATTTGATGTTTTCAACGCTTTAACCTTGATGGATAATTCATTATTTGTGAAAGAATTACAATTTGGAGCTGGGGATGGATTTTTACATTATTATCTTTATAATTGGAAAGGTAAGATTCTTTCAACTTCAATCTTTTTAGTTTATCATGATTCTGATATAACTGCTTTGGGTGGTTTTCTTTCCTGCATTTTAGTTCATCAAATTCAAGGTGGTGTTTCAGGTGAAGGTGGAAGTGTTCAAGTTAGTGAAGGCTCTACTGAATCACCTACAACTGAAAGGATTGGTAGTGGGGTTGGAGTGGTGATGCTTTAATGTTGTCAATGAGGGTTGATCAGCAAATTTAAGATCTATTGTAATGATTTACTCTTTATTCGAGTTACTCAATATATCTAGTCTTTTGCCCAAACTCATCTCAATCAAAGATGCGCCAGATTCTTGGTCATCTTGAGTTCACGTGGAAGTATTCAAATACGGTACTCAAAGCAAGTATGTGGGTGCACATACTTTTCGCTACATACTTTTTTTTGGCGGGGAAAACGAGATCAAAAGTATATTTTTGTTTTTTTCCCCGCCAAAAAAAAGTATGCAGCACAAAGTATGTACACCCACATACTTGCTTTGAGTACCGTAAAAGAAAGAGACAGTCCGACTTTTACGATATGCGCTGGGTTTGATGTGGTCAGTGAAGTGAAAGGGAGTGAAAGGGTCTCTTGTCTAACGTGAAGATCGGAGTCCTTGCCATGCTCAGAATGCGAGCGCACTTTTAAGTTTTCATGGAGGCTGAGCGTGCCGGACCGGGTCCTGTACTATTTCTTAGCACGCCCGTCCTTGGGCCGATTTGTCACCTGACATACATATGTGATATAGGCATCTGTGCCATGTCATGGGGGAGCACCAGAGGATCCGGGTTTCCGACCTGGGATTCTGGGACTGTGGGATTCTGGGATTTTGGGATTTTTGCTTACCCCGCTGTAAGCATAGCTGTAAGCTTATTACACGAGATATCACATGTTACGACCTAAAGTCCAAAAGCCTATGTGACAAGTCTAAAAAAGTACCGCAAGCCTTTCACAACCTCATTTCACACCCCACCGTGTCGTCGCCTCCTCCCTCCAAGTCTTCAAGACCTCTCTCCATATCCACCGTTCTCTCTCAGTTTCACCACCCCAAGATGGATGTGCCCAATATCAAAGTACAAGTTTGTGTTTCATCCAACCCAACTGGGAAGTCGCAACACCTCAAAAATCTTCATCATGATCACACACGCCTGCGCAATTTTCATCAAGAGTTTGTTACCTTTGATTCTTCCAAATACAATCTTTGATCATGGTCGTCGCGTCACTTGTCCACGAACGCTATCGATTTATCACCAAAGGACACCTACCTGAGCCGCGGCTCAACCAACTCGTTGGCATTCTGTGTCCAGAATGCCACACTCCACTCCGTTATCAAGCTGCACTCGAAGACGCTTGGCGGATCCATGCAAGTTCTATTCCTTTACTATCTCTTGTTTTCGCCATTCTATCCGTCAACGCTGACACTGCCTCATGTCTTCATTAGTGCCCAAGCAAGCCAAAAAATAGCCACAACTGGCGAACGTGGCGATGTGATCAGTTCAACCACAAGCGAGCCCTGATCAACGCTGGGGCTCCACGCCCCATTATCTCTTGTTTTTTAGATTGGGGACCCAGAATCTCCCCCAATGGTGTTATACTCCCTCCCAAACCAACCCGAGACGACCTTACCAATCGGGCACCCCCGCTTCCTCGCGATGGCCATCCTTTCCTCGGTCCAGTAGAGCAGGAATTCACACCCTTCAAAAATCAACTTGATTCGCTTGCCGGCCCCCAGCGTTCCAAAGTCTCTTACCCATGTCAGAGAGCGTCTCGAGGGCCGGTAGCACGTGGCCACCGGACCACTGGCAACAAAAGCTGCCCTTATCAATACTGTCAATCGGTCAGTTTCCAATGGCTCTATCTATCCATTAAAAAACCTTGATCTAACCAGCCCAAACTTTACATTCCATTATAGTGCTGCCTTGCCTATGGTCTAGGAGCTTGCCTGAAGCATGTCCGTCCCCTCGCGCCCTCTGTGACCCAACGTCCTGCCAGTGAGACTGCCACGCACGTACCTACTCCCAGCACTTCGGCTCTACCACACCCACCACCCCAAGCACTGCAACCAAGTGCCAGGGCACAACCTGCACCTGCACCTCGCATACATCAGTGGGCCCAATCTGTCAACTCACTTGGGCACCGACTGGGGATCGAAACGGTGTCAGCAATCCAAATCGACCGCCGCGAAAGATACAAAGCTGTGGACATTGGCAGAGCAAACAAGTATGACGAGAGGAAAGTGGTGACTATACACCTATGGCTTGATGTACGACATTTCCCAAGGCCTTACTGTCATGAATGAGACTGACGATCATCAAAACTCTTAGGCACTTGAATACAAGGTGATATCAGCCCATATGGAACAATGGCCTAAAGCCAGGTTGGAGGAATCTCCGCTGCTCATGCAAGCATGCACACGAAAATTTGGCGCCACTTGGAACAGGGCGATTTGTTTTTGGGATGAGAAAATTGACAATTGGGTAGGTAAGCATTGTCATGGTCAACCACCCGCCGAAGTTAACCCTTACATCCAGCACGAGACGATGGTCTCATTCCCACACAGATATCCGGCGAACAAGAACGAGATCATCGTCAAGTCGCCCAACTTGGATCCTTGGACGCCTGGGTTGCCCCAGTCAAACATTAAGGCCTTTGCAATCAATAGCAGCCACGACCCTCTCCCTAAAACAACTCTTGATTTCCTGGAGGACGCTGACAACACCGACGATGTCGATGTGGTTGTGGTGAACGGCAAAGGATCTAAATCCCATCCCATTGAACCCGAAGTTACTAAGGAACCCGAAGTTACTGTTACTAAGGAGCCTACTCCAACCCCAACCCCAACGCCAGTCAACACCTTTGATCCCAACTCACTTGACAATGAAGACGATCACACGCACAATGTAATTGCTTTTGACCGCGAGGACTCCGAGCTACCCCACTTCGACCCTATGTATCACTCACCAAAAGGAGCAGATCGACCTTTGGATCTCATAGTTAGTTGATTTCCTGGCAAACCGGACCTCATTCCAGACTGATGGCCTGATGTGGTGTTACGCGTTCATTCACGATGTGTCATAGGCAGACTCCCAACAGACTGCATCACCGGTGTTAACGGACCCATCAACAACCAACCCAACGACGACGACCCACCCAAACACCGTCAAGAAGAAAGGGTGGCCCTCGTCATCTTTGCTTATAACTGATCTCCTTTCTTGGTACAGGGACTGTGAGATTCGCGCTGCCACGCTGGCATGGAAGGATACATATGGTTCCGAGTGGGTTTTTGCCCGCTCAACTGTGCATCGTTATAAGAACTGGATCAATGAGGTTACCTACCGGTGTTTTTCGGCCGAGTACACCAACTTTCCACTTGCAAATGTGGGGGATGCACGTGAGGTCTTCAAGAAAGAGTTCAAATCGGTTTTGTGAAGAGTTCTGGTACGCGCGTGACTCACTCGTGATGATCATGATCATAATATTTTTTGCTGATTGCTGAACTACACAGAAAGACAAATATCATCATGGAACAAAGATGTGGATCTTTGTTCCTTCTTGAACCTATGACCAACATTGGACCCATTGCCTCCTAATTCCTGTCACCTATCTAATCCCTAAAAGCGCAATTCTATATGACTTTGTTAGTTTAATCAACTCGCGGTCGAATGCAATTCAAATATTTCTCTTTGTGACTTTCCATTTGTCAGTAGCCCAAAAAATCAACCTACGCAGGGTCTATGCCGCTTTAATAGACCCTGCCTACTCAGATACCTACCCTGCCTACAATATGATTAAGCCTCACGAGAGTGCTCGCCGTCCCGTCACCATTGCGCCCTGGCAATTGTGACCCTTATTTCATAGAGACCCTACCTACCCCACTTCGCCATAGACTAAACTCTTGGAATACGAGACGCATAGGAAGCAATTAACCTATCCTTCCACAATATATAAATATCGTCTCTGATGAGACGATATATTGCGAGCAGTGTAAGTAACTGACCATGGCTTCGCCACCAGACCTCACCGCAACCATAAATGCCATACTTACTACAACTAGTGACGTGCGCGATTTCTGATTATATCTCATATAACCCTTCACTAAATCATATTAAAGCTTATCACCCTTTTTGATCTCTTCCATCCTCAGACCATGCTATTGCGATTGCGCCTGCCCGCCAACAGCATTGCGTGGCACAAAACCAACACCCAGCTCATCTTAAAATCCGTTGATGGGCAACCCCTAGTCTACCCCCTCAAAGCCTATGGATTCCTCACCGCCGAAGATAAGTTCATCCGTCAGTGGACTTATAATATCCATGGTGCTATAGGGCAAGATGAAGAATCCAGCGATGTATTCATCAAACACAGCAGCCTAAGTCAAAGTTTAGTGGCCACCGCACCTCCACAACAGCATGACCTCGCAGGAAAAGCCATGATCAGTGGCATTGGGAAAGTTGTCAAGGTCAACATTGATAATCTCAATGAAGATGGCGAATGGCACCTCACTCTTTACGCTGAACATGAAGCTTTCGACCCTGAAGTGAGCAAGCTAACATTCATTATCTTAGCTTCATATATCACTACTAATAATATCTCGACTATATATCGTTCAGGGACGAGCAAAGATCCAATTTGTGATCATCTATCAATTTGGAAACTTTTCACCGGAGTTATGCGAAATGAAGGCCATTGAAATAGAATCTTTCATGTACTTCCAAGGCCTTTTCCTTCGTCAAGATGTCGAGACCAAACGGTTAATTGTTCAAGTGCGTTTGCATTTGTTTAAGCCTCTTCTTAACTTTCATGACTTGTTGTCAAAGATGATTACTGAAGCGACTCCCTCTTATCACAGGTGGTTTGTCACACGGTTGTTCAGCTACTGCCTGATACTTAGGTCAACCTCAACCAATGTAATAAGTGTCTGATGTTTGTAATCAGTCACTTATTGAGTTTACAATATAGATCGACAATATCGTCAAGTGACATTGTATCTAGTTAGTTATGATTGCAATCACTCACTCTTGTAGAGTTTCACTCACTCGGTATTTGCAATGGTTCATTTTGTCTTGTCAATGTGTGAATGATTTGAGTCAGGAGGCTGTGATGAGAGGTGTGAGTGTGAAAGACACGCGTGTGTCAAATTTATTCAGATCAATATTTCGTGTTTTGAAGTACAGAGTCACAGTACGATTTCAGAAAAAAAAATCAACAAATAGGAATGGAAATTCCTGTCACTTTTCATTATAGAAATTGTATATGTTTCCACACGGATAAAAGACCCCATGGATAAAAGACCCATCCAATCATTTCAAACCACCAAACTAGACAATTCCAATACCCATGAACTCCATGCCCGGAGGTTTGCTCAGTTTTTTGGAGAGCCACACATTCCTCAAATACACCATTTCTTCCAAGAATAAATTATACCTCAGTGAGTGCATGTTACGGCACATGGAAGCAAAGCCTCCGTACCATATGTTGGTGAGTTCTGCAGCGGACACATTAAAAACCCACTCGCCATGTTCTTGTATATCTGGAAAGAGGTTTGGGTCAGTGAAGCGCTTGCAGAACTCATCACTTTCAGCATGTGAACGGTGGTGAAAGGGATCCACGGGGATAACTGTTCCTTGAAAGCGATGTGAATCCCCAGAACCGTGGTATATGTGTTCAGTAAGTCAACACGCGTTGTCATAGAACACCACCTCCGGTATCCCTTGAGGGAATGTATCTTCCAGAAAGTGCTGAATCGTAACATGAATATACAGACAGTGTTTGTGATCAGTTAAACGATATGTGAGACCAAAGTACAAGGTTGGGACTTTACTTACCTTGACGGCACTGACAGATTCCGAATGGTAGAAAGTCTTGCACGCCAGAATGATACCGCAACACCCAACACAGAGTTGATCGTTGTGCGTGCGGCACCTCGATGTCACGACCTTCTTAGCTTGCGATTCGCCACCATCGCGTGCGCCTTCGTGTGCTCGATTGGACTCGTCAGCTTGGCGTAATCCTTCGAGATCATTGAACTCTGCAGTTTCAGCGTCCAGGTGGACTGTGGGATCGGAGGGCAGGTTGGAACCAGGGCGGTTGAGAATGGCGGTGAGGGCAAAATTTGATTTGACCCTTTCGGTGAACTTAGCCCACGCTTCTATGTGGGAAGGGTCCCCACATGTTTTGGAATTGGAGATAGCATCGCGGCGGCACGGTTGAGCATGGCATCAATTCCCCAAAAGTCCGTAGTGATAAAGACAGAACCGATCGTTGATGTTTTGAAGGCGATTTGTGCAGGGCCCTTCTGGTGGCGGTTGTCCTGAAGTCTTTGCAAGCTCTTCCAGCTGTTTGGTAGAAGCACTGCATCGCCAGTGCCCTATGGTCAACCCGTCGGTGGCCACGGCTCGGATGCCTGTTTGCGAAGTGGTTTTCAGTGATGTTATATAAGATAGATAGAGATAGATAAATAATAAATAATAGACTGATTGACCGAAGTGCTTACCCATCAATATCTCCTCACCCGTCTCAGGATCAATTCCGCCGGACTTCACCCGGACACAGCGACTGCAGTAGTGGTCTCGGAAGCGAGTGCCTTCAACATTGAGTCGGTCGAGGTGAGACGCGATAGCCTCGTCCAAACGAACATCGTCAGTTCCTTTGGCAGGCACTGACAGTTGCATCTGTCGACGATCTTTGTGGCCTAAGAGAGCGCGCAATTCGAGGCCGTCTAGGCACACAGCCTCAGACATAGAGGGCGAAAAGCCCTCATCGAAAAGCGGAATGTCGACCCCTTCCACGTAGATCTCATTATACCAGTTGGTCAAGTTGAAGTGGGAGACGCTGGTGATGATGCAAGAATGATGAGCTTATGAGCGATCCTCGGACAGTAAAGGTGCAATCGGAAATGTAATTGTCTTACTTACTGAGCAAGCATTTGGATTACACGAAACAGGTGGCCTAGCCTGTCTGTGATGTAATAGTGGCAGTGTACGTGCAGAATCTTGTCGTCGCGTCCCATCGGCAAAGTGTAGTAGTGTTGCAAACTGTCGTGGGTGTAATAACTGGGGCAATACGTCGCATTACAGCCTGGATAAGATATTAAAGTATTAAACATTGAATAAGCATTGAAGTCAGTTCGCGAGGTAAAGTAAGTGAGGAGGGAGTGAAGAGTGAAGCCCTACCGGGACAATCCAAAATGACAGTCTGAACCGTATGCACCCCATCTGTGTCAAATAAGTAGCCATTGAGTCGGGTGTGAACGTGTAACTTGCAGGCTTTCGTGCAAACAATACAATGTGAAACTGGTGGGCGTAAGTATGAAAGGAACCACCATAACACAGGTGGTTCCAGTGTCCATGAAATCTGGCGGAGTGACATGACAGGTGGATCGGTGACATCTCAAGGTCAGTATCTGAAAGATACGACGCCACAACTCGAGAGTTTTTCTCCGCCGATCCAATCTCTCACGAATCGTCACGTATTCCGCAAGAATTCTCCCACAATCACATCTGTGATCTTTTTCGTGCAAGCATCATTATAAGAAGCTCAGTCTTACGGAATTATCATTCCACATATACAATCACATCTCAAATTATTAAAAGCTAGAATTCAAGTTTTAACAATGGATGACGCAATTCACCAAGCGGCAATCCGAGCAGAGGAACTACGGATGACACGATCTAGATCAATAGCTACTGGCCAAGCTCCCGGGCCCCCACTAGGCATAACTCGGCGGACAACAAACAGATCGGAGGCCAACAAAAACGTCGACCCAAATTCGGTGTCAAACGTGGACCCCGTTCCGAATGAAGTCGAAAATCTAGATGGAGTGGACATGTTAGACGAGGCGGAAGAAGGTCCCGGTATAGGTGAACTGCATTGAGTAGCGGACGGACCTCTAATCCCATCAGATGCCGAAGACGCTTCGTGGGTAGCCCCACCAGAAAAAGGCAAAGGAAGAGCCAGTAGTAGCGCAACATCATCAAGAGGAGACGTTGAAGGAGAAATGGATCAGGCGTATGAAGAATGGAACCCACAAGGTACGGACACGCTGATCTCTAATTTCCTCACCACTATCCTCTCTATCCTTCCAACCACACAGTTTTTCCGCAAACCCCCCCTCCACACACGGCACACCTCAGATAGAGCGCGATAGGCGCGAGGTGTTTACAGGAACCCGGAAGGGGTAAACCTCGCGGTAGATCCCCAGGAAGCCCTCCCAATATAGCGGTAGACGGAGGGCGGGGTTTTGGCAGTGATACGCAAATGTCCGTAGAGCCAACGAACATGGGTCCAAGAACCCATAAGGGGGGACACGCAGAGAACTCCATGAACCTGAGAGGGGGAGTTTCAAGAAGCGGCCTGATATTTTGATGAGCGATATATTCCCATAACGTCGATAAGCGAAACCTGACAAAGCTTACCTTCAATCGCCACACGTTCAGGATGCACCTTCTCAGCGGATCCCAACGTTTGGGTGACTCAACTGTTTGAGGATGGCCGATACGCGGAAGGCCACGCCCTACTAGAGCAGTTAATGAACCTGGCTCACCCACCGCAGGCACCATACGTAGCGAACGCCGATCAGCCTATACCGAGCGGTAGTGGCACCAACACCGCAAAGCAGCGTCGGTTGCTCCAGGAGGATCCTTCGAGCCCAAGCAAAGGAGACCTACCGCTAGCCAAACGCCCTAGGCCTTGTGGGGCCACAGAGAAGGCATTCCCGGCTGGAACCCAACAGTCTTTGCAAGCTATGGGCATAGCCCAGGGTCAGAGACTACCGGGTGATCGACTGCACGATCAGAACCAGGACTGTCGTCAACAATCGTCAGGAGACCTCTATAAACAAGGGACTCGCCAAGATCACCCTCAACCGGTAGACCATCCGACCCAGTTTAATCACAACTGTTTCCCCCCTCGCCGCCAGACCTCACCATCAGCCGGCAGACCAGATGCGGCACCCCCTCAACGCGACACACCGGCTAACCAGGCTAATCCAGAATTAGAAGACCCAGACGCGGCAGAAGCAGCGCAAGTAAAGATCTTGTTAGCCGCGAAGAAAGGACGGATGGTGTTACACAACGGGGACGTAGTGGAGAATGGACGGTACCTAGTGGCAGACCCCAGCGACGAGATGGAGAAGGGGCTGACACCCCTGTCACCGGTACTGACACACTGGTTGCGCACGTTCAAATCGTATATCCCCCTGACCGTATTCAACCAAATCTTCTTGATCGACGACCAGCAAGAGTGGAGCCGTTGGAAAGCCCCAACAGAGGCCAAGATCGACGACGGTTCAGCATCCTTACGCGTCTATGGGGGCGCACCACCGCCAGAAGAGCTCACAATGCAATTTGGACATTGGATCGACGGCATCAGCCTGTTCATCAAGTACGTAGCAGCGGAGGGTTGGGAGACCCTGGCCGAGAGGTTCGAGGGACACCGGAGGGTAGTGATGGACCTTCGGGAGAACTTTGGCTGGATGATCGCGCTCCGATACTGCCGGCGTATCAGGCAAGGTGTCATGCGCGAAACGTTGGATAACAAAATCAAGAATTTCAGTACTCTGCAATCAGATATTTTCGAAGAGGCGAAGATGACTGCGGACTCACTCAACGAAAAAGCTTATAGGACAAACCCTTACGCACCAGACGGGCCCCTCTCCCACCTCAACCCTCTGACCGGTTTACCACGCACGAACACGACGGCCTCGACGCTAACCACCAGGAAATCGACATACAAAGGCAACAAACCAAAGCCAAAAGAGTCAGTCATAGCAAAGAGGGAAGTCGACTGGATCCCGTCGGCGGAGTGGAAATTGATGTCATCGGAGCAGAGGAGAGACGTGAAGAGAGGGATGAATTTGCCAAACAAGAGACCTTACCAAGGCGTTTCATCAGGTCGATATTATCGAGAAGATGAGCCGTACAGGAATCGGGACCGCGGCGAGGAGAGGACCTACAGGAGGCGAAGCAGGTCTAGAAGTCGTAGCCCAAGGGGCAATAAAAGGAAAAAGCCTGGAGGAGGCAGACAGTAGTAAGCCTAACGACCATCATAGGAAATGAAGCGCACAAATGACGCCGCTGTAACTCAGTACCAACATGAAAAGAAACCCTGTGTACCAATGTCCTGACTTGCCCCAAAAATCTTTGTTTCGCCCCACTTCCACATTTCCCATTGAGCTCCTCCCCAAGGGTCCTAAAAGACCAGACAGACATCAACCCATGCCCGACTCTGCCACATGACACCCAGGTGAGACAGCTGTTAAGCCAGGTCTGGCCAAGGCAGGCTTGATGCGAGATGAACATCCCGTTATGGGAGGCAGAGCTCCTGAGGGCGGGACTCTTGACAAAATACCGTGACATCCCAAGCGGACTAAGAAGCGGTTTTGACCAAGGGGTAGGAAGAGCAGTCTTGCCAAACGTACCTTACTTCTGCCCCCCAAATCACTTGTCCGCTCTACTGGTGAGGGAGAAAATCGAGCAATCTTTTTGAGAAGAGATCGCAGCGGGCCGAATGTTCGGTCCATTTACCAAGGAGGAGGTATATCATCACGTCGGTTTCTTCAGGAAGAGTCCCCTAGGAGCAGTCGTAAACAGCAACGGCTCGACAAGACCGATAAACGATCTATCCTTCCCCCGGAACAACCCAGATCTACAGTCAGTGAATGCATGGGTGGATAAAGAAGACTACACGACGTCATGGGACGACTTCAAGGCAGTCGCACGTTTCTTAAAGATGACAGTAGGAGAGCTCGAACTTGCCATCTTTGACTGGGCAAAGGTGTATCGCCAAATCGCCATGTCTCCAGATCAATGGCGATTCCTTATGATTCTCACCTTTGAGGGCAGCGTACTGCTCGATACGCGGATAGCGTTTGGAGGAGTGGCTGGGTGCGGGAGCTTTGGCCGCGTCGCGGACGCGTGGAAAGCAATAGTGTTGGCACGGTTCCCGAAGTTGCTGGGAGCATTCCGCTGGGTAGACGACACAATGTTCGTCCAAAGGAAAGGTGACACAATGCATCTAGATGAGATCTCAAAGCTCAGTAAGGACTTGGGGGTGGTAGAGAATGAGGAGAAGAGGAAGGACTTCCAGGAGGAACAACAGTACCTTGGTTTTGTATGGAACGGTCGGGAAAAGACGGTGCGACTTCCGACAGAGAAAATTCAGGTCAGGACACAGGAAATAGAAGGTTTCTTGAGGAAGGAGGCCCACCGATATAAGGATGTGGAACGCCTGGCCGGGAAACTGGTCCACACGGCGATGGTGTTTCCTCAGATGCGAGTTCATAACGTCGACATATACCATTGGATGGCCGAATGGTACCATTGAGACGCCTATTGACCCACACCAGAAAGTGTCCGAGCGGACTTGGAACGGTGGCAACAGGTATTGAAATCAGCAGACCCCCTGCGTATTATCCCAGACCACGAAGCCCAAAACATAAACTGGGTGGGCGACGCCTCGACTTCGTACGGGATTGGAATTGTGATTGGTCGTCGGTGGGCGCGATTCCGGTTCTTAAAGGGCTGGAGAAGTGAGATTCGAGGGGAACCCACGAGAGGCATCGCATGGGCAGAAACCGTCGCGGCTCGCCTGGGTTTCTTGATGGTGAAAACACTGTACCAGGTAGCAGGTAAACGCTTTGTGATGCTGACAGACAACTCCGTCACCGAGGGCGCGATTCGGAACGGTAAGTCTAGGGACCGAGGTGTGAACCGAGAGTTCGTGAAGCTACAAGAGTTGTTATTAAGAAACCAGACTCAGCTTGAAGCAAAGAGGGTAAGGTCAGCAGACAATGCGGCGGACTTACTATCAAGGGGTTTAGATTTGTCAAAACATGTGTCGGACATGATGGTGGTTCCGATACCAGCCGATCTGAGACACCTCCTGAAGCAAGGGTGATAGGAAGCTTAGGTGAGCTCCGGCAGACCTTTAAGGCGAGAGACCACTGTTTTTACTCACCTCAGCTCAACCCACCGAAATCCTAATTCGGCTTGCCTCGTAATGGCCCACCTGCCACGACACTTCCAGGAAGCAGCAGCAAACACCTCTAGAGCAGGACGACATGCGGCCATGGGTAGCTGGGTGAATTCGACGCTAGCGGGCTACTCTTCCGGAATGTTGAAATTTGTAGAGTTCAAAATGAAGACAGAAGGGAGTTTCGACGCCGACCGACCGATAACAGACTTGGAAATCTACGATTTTATCGCGTGGGCTAGCGAGTCAGACCCAGCGATCCCAGATCGACCATCTCGAGCAGTCAGTTCGGTTACCGTCAAGAAGTATCTCGACGGAATCCGAGCCTGGCACTTGGTGAAACATGTCACCAGACCAATGGTAGACCCTGGGGTGGTAAAAACCCTCCTGACGGCGTCGAAACGGGCGGAAGAACAGAAAGACCTCGTGACGATCAAGAACCCAGTCATGATCCGCCAGCTCTTCAACCTGGTACAAGGTACGAACCGTCGATTGGAGGTAGATGAGTTAATCGGGACAGTAGGTCTGGTAGCTTTTTGGGGTGTAGCACGTTTAGGGGAGCTGTTAAGGAAGTCGGCATCAGACGGAGCAATACTGCGAAGACACGTCGAGTTTGGAACGAAACACGGTACAAACTTTGTGAGACTTCACCTCCGGAGAGCGAAGACGGCTGCCCCGGGCGAGGTTCAGGTAATTCACCTCCAGCAGCAGCTAAACGTGCTAGACCCGGTATTGGCAATCCGACGTCTGCTAAAACGGAATCCAGGCAGATCACCCAACAACTTATTATTCGAATACGGCGACGGACCTGAATACATTCCCCTGACAAAGACGAAATTCTTGAATGGGGTAGGGAAGATATGGGGAAGACCGAGTATAGGCACTTGGAGCGGCCACTCCTTCCGAGTAGGAGGGGCGTCCTTGAGATTCAACCTAGGAACCAAGATGGAGGTGATAGCGAAGTTAGGAAGGTGGAAGTCACTCACGTACTTGCGTTACTTGAAACCATACTCGGAAAGGGACACAGAAGATTCAATGGCGTTCTTGGCGGCCATCGAGGATCCAACTTGGGTAGAGAAATATAGTAGTGGTATGCTGGATCATGATAACGCTTGATTCAAGTTGGAGTCGCCTGTTTGGAATGAAGGGACAGGACATCAATGAAATCGAAACACAGAAACAAGAAGCCCAAAACCTTAATTTGAGTATAGCTTGAGTTTGAATGAGAGACAGATCGCCAAGTGCATAGAAGGAGCTAGTAGATCGCAGAGCGCCCGTCGAGCGTGGCGGGGTGTGCCTGAGGCTCAAGGCGCACGGCGCGCGTCTGAGGCATGGGAGGCAGACACACCAGCAGCGCTCGACGAGAGAGTGCACCTAGGAGGGTGGGTGGGTCCAGGGGAGGACACGGGCCGAGGTAGCTTTTGGTGTCAGAGAACCAACTTTGGTGTTCCAGAACCAAAGCCCTTGGGCCGGGGCCTTCACCCCCCGTACCCGCCCTCTTGACAGACGTAAAGAGGGCATTTCGGTGGTTGTTCACACACAACACATCTACCTCAAATGAGAGACAGGGATCCGTAGGAGGATCCTGACTCTCAGATCCATCCCAGAGCTAACATAGCGCTTTAGAGAATGGATTGTTCATGGATCGGAGGGGACAAGTTGGATTGGAGACCAAAGGTACGAATGGCGGCGACGGGGTCGAATCGTGTTGTAGGTAGGTAAGGATATACTAAACTCCATAAATCATGCATGAGAAGGTTGGAAAACTGGGGAGATAGCGCTGTGGCAAGGAAGGGTAAGACAGTTGGTCGGTGTGGTGCAAGACGCAGGTCCACTCCTGCGCGAAGTTTAACCTCTGAGGCTAAGGAAAAGAATCGAACGAAATCGCCGACTGTCAGTGTTGCGCTGAGTTGGGGGCTGGTGGCGGAAAGATCCACAACAAAGTCGTGAAGTAGCATCGTTGATGATTCCACTCGAGTGAAGAGTCAAGTGAAGTGAAGTGAATGGTTGTGTCGTAGTGGGGATGAGGGCTAATGATTTGATTCCTGTCACACACCTTTCGAAAAACCACGTTCACATCGTTAACACTCAAGTCATATTGTGATTTCACGGGTGACACATGGATAACGTATGTCCAAAACTATCTAGGTAGAGTAATGTTTTGGTACATGGTAGGTGTTTCCATGTTGTGAGTAGACCCATACACGCCCATGGTTTATGGGAGGTTTGTCCCAGAATCCCAGAGTCCCAGAACATTCTGGGCCACCCCCGGATCCTGTAGTTTACCGTGTCATGGTATGCTTATATAGCGTTATGGGGTTGGGAAGAAAGTTGAAACCAAGGCATGAATCAAGTCGCGCCACTTGTTTTCCTCTGGGAAACCAAACTGGTACGGGAGGACATAGCACTCATTGCCAGGGTGACATGGCTCTTCACACAAAAGCCATTCGGACTTGTCCTTGTTGTGTTTTCCAAAGGTTCTCACTAGGCTATTTGATGTTACCTGAAAGAAATCAATGTTAGTAAATGTGAATGACAGGTCAATATGGATAGATTATTTTGTACCTTTAAGCCTGAACTTTGTGTATGCATCTCGTCTGCGGCAACATGAAGGGCTTGCAAGCGCGAGGACATAGAAGCTACTCTCTCCAGGGCTTCTTGAAAATCTTTCAGCGTACGAGCTACATAAATGTTGGATTTGACCCGCTCCAAAGCCTGAAATTGTCCTAGATTTGGCTTTGATGCCCAATCCTTATGTTGTTTGCAAATCTTGATGTGAGGTAGGATTTTGGTGTCGATGGTCATGTTGTGTTGAATCCAATCGGGAGAATCGCGAGTGAAGTCCAGTGGCTTAAAGGGGCTGAGTTCGAATGTGACTAGGTGTTTGTCCATCAGATAGTCCCCAGCCGGATCAAAGGTGTAGCTATCTCCGTCAAGGATCACTGGGGTAACTAGGTAGTTCCAGCCTCCGTGTTTGGATGTACTGTTGGCTGAGAACATAAAATTGGTGTGTCTTAGTTGTCTTGATAAGTAGATGATCTCTTCCTCAGAAACCTCCAGATCTTGATTGATCAAGGCCCTGTTGAGTGGAGTACATTGTTTCCGAGTTGTTGACAAACTGATTGGAGGCTTTAAGTGAGGTTCAATGATGGTTAAAGTTGTATTGTTAACTTTAAGGTCCAGGGAGGAGGTGCTGGTGGGGATTGATGTTAGATGATCTGCAACCACAGGAGAAGAATTTCCGTGATCACTTCAATGATCAGCACTATCTGGGTTTTCATCAGTCCATGTTGAGTTGATGTCAGGCATGTTATTGAGGTTTGTGTTTTTGTAAGGGTAGATGATTATATGAGTAAACAAAAACAAATAACAGCTAGAAAAGGTAGTTGGGCAAAGATTCAAAATGAGGTGGAAAGTTTAATAAGGGCAAGGCAAATGAAGGATTGCAAAGTAGAGACTGATATGAACTTGGATTACCTCAACATATATTATTCCACGGTGATTAGAGGTTGCAGGGACGTCTTTCTACATCCATCTGATGTAAAACAAAATTGTAGAAGCTACTAAAAGAACAATATGATAATTGATCACTCCAATCAGATGTTGGTTCAATTGTTCATTGGATGTAAAACCACGTCATAGAAGTCACTTGTACTGGGGACCTCGGTGGCCTTCATGTCCAACAACGTATAAACAGGATTGTAAAAGAAGTGATATCTTCAATTATCTTTGATTCAGCCACAAATAACCCAGGCACTTGGGATATCAACATAGCAGTATAGATTGCACTTATGATAAAAGTCATGATCACACTTATTGAAGTGATGTATGAGTTGTAATGTATATATCTCCTTTTTTAAATAATAAAGCAAGCCTATTTACAAGGAATCATGGTAACATGGGGTCTAGAGGTTTACCAACAGTCACATATTCAACATTGCCACAGAAGGTTACTCCTTGCTTGTTTTTTAACCTTTCAATCAATCGGACGTTATGCAATCGGATCATTTCTTCCAAAAAAAAATTGTACTTTGTATATGTCATGTTCCGGCAGATAGAGTCAAAGCGTCCAAACCAGGCATTGACAATTTCAGCCGCGGAAGAATTGAACTTCCACTTGCCATTCCTCTTCAGTTCGGGAAAAATTTGAGGATCATTGTGGAGTCGACATGTTGTATGAGATTCCTTGTGAGATTTGATGTGGAAGGCATCCACCGGGAGGATTGTGTTGCAAACGCGATGTCGATCTTCAGCACTGGTTTGTATATGAGAATACAAACCACATGCATTGTCATAGAATATGACCTGGGGTAATTCTTTGGGGAATAGTTCGTATATCCATTCCTACTTTACCAAATCATGAGTGATCATAAGCTTCTTGAATGACAGCAACTAAAAGTTTAAAGCTCACCTTAACTTTGGTAACCAATTCTGACTTGTAGAAGGTCTTACGTGCAAGGATTATACCACAGGGTGACACCATCAGCTGTTCATTATGAGTTTCACAGTGTGATATAATAACCGTCTTCTTATTCTTGTTGGATTCACGGCCGTCGCGAGCTCCCTCATGCTCACGTTCCTCCACATCTGCAAGTAGTAGTGCTTTCTCTGTGACATCAGCTTCACCAGTCTCGTTCAACAAGATGGCACTAGGGTCAAGATGAAGGTTAGTATGTGGGAGATTCAATCTCCTGCAAAGACCAAATAACGAAGTATTCCGTTCTTTAAATTCTTTGTAGGCCGCCACATGTTCAATATCTTCACACGTATTGGCTCCCTTCTTGGCGGGTTTTAGACAGGGCTGCACTTGACACATTGCTTTGAGTAATTCTTTGTGTTCTGGACAATAGCGGTCATTAACATTATTTAGAGGTTGATCACAATAATTTAATGTTGAATTTGGATTGAGGTGTTGAAGTTGCTCCTCAGACACGCTGCAACACCAATGGCCAATGGTGATCCCGTTGGTAACAACCGCGCGCATGACTGTGGACCATATAAATATGTCAGATATGAAAGTGAATGTATCTTGTAATAGACGACTGACCACGGGCCTCCTCAAAGCTACCTGTGGGGAGAAACTCAGTACATAAGTTACAGACATGTGATTGGAAGTGGGAGCCCTTGTGTTTAAGCCATTCCAAGTGTTGGTCCATTGCTGTGTAGAATTGGCGGTTGTCTGCTCCTCCTGCGTCACTCTTCAGTCGTACACCACGTTCATTTGTGCATCTCATCAAACAATGTATATCCATTCCCAGTGAGCAAACATTCGGACTGATCTTCCGGGTGAATTCCGGGTCTTGGAAATCATTTGAATAAGTTTTAGTGACGGCTGCATGGGCTTGATTGTAGATGCAGAATATATTATATATACTGACTCTGATTTGAGTCATGGATGGAATTGATGACTTAGAAACAAATAGCTATTTATGGAAGAGGTAAATGGATTACTTACACGCCTTGCATTTGTAGATGAGCAAAGTGATCAGCAAGCCTATGGGTCATGAAGTACCGCTGGGTTACTTGGAAGTATTCTGCTGGCTGTCCTTCGCCAACTGTGTAATATTCACAAAAATCATCACGACGCAGGTAAGTTGGTGTGTACGTGTCGTTACATTCTGAAATGGTTGTTGTTGTTAGAGTTTTAAAGGTATTGATTAGTAGAAAGACAAATAAAAACTTACGACGACAGTAACTTGTAAAGTATTGAACACTTTCAATACCACCAATATCATATAAGTAACCATATAGCCTGGGCCTAGCCATTAGGCGTTGGGGCTTGCCAGTTTCAGGATTGATACATCTAGAGCAGTGTGTTGTGGGTGGTCTAAATGTGTGTTCAGTTATGATGATAGTAGCTTGTGATTTTCAATCAGCTGTTGGTATGCCATGCTTTTGAATCAATGTGTAATCATAGTGGCACATTGGAAGGTAATGGTGGGTCAATAACCACAGTCGACTCCAAGTTTCAGGTGGCTGAGCAGGATCAAGACAATGAGTGAGAAATTCAATGGGATGGTCATCACGAGTTGCGACATAAGCGTTGTGATTCCTCTTCAGAAAATCAGCACCCAGAGTTGCGAATAAGATAAGTTGAGCTAATGTTGGACTCTGATATGTTTCAGGGTAGAACATGGCAAGGCGAGTCATAAGATCTTTGACAAGCATGATTATGTGTTGGATTGAGCTGATGAAGAGGTCGAGACACCTCCAACAAATTTCCATCACATCGTGGCATGCGCGCTCTTGTCGCATGGTGAGATGCGATGTGAAATCACACATGTGCCAGGCGATGGAAAGCCTGTGCGATATGACATCGCACAGGTTTCACGCAATCTAACGTGTGAAATCACATAGGTTTGTGTGATCTTACCTTGATGCGATTCAAGATTGCAGGGACTCAGCACGACCTGATCCTCAAGCAATTCGATATCACATCAAGTCAATGCAACTCAACCGCTCAGGCAATTCAACATCACATCAACTCTACGCAAAACAACTGTTCAGGCGATCCAACCAGTCCAATCACATGAATAATATCTGAAGATATCATCTCATTGCTCAACATGAATGCAATCCAAAACCGCCTCCTCTCATGCAATTCCATCCCACAAACAACTTAGTTTCGCCTCTTCCCATCGGATTGAATCCCACTTCCAATCTAGAGGTTGGGTCTACCGAGTTGGCAGGATAAACCACGATGATATTGTGGCCTTGACCATACCACAACCACAATCTGTACATTCCGACGATGTTCTAGCATAGATCACCTCGGCTGCCACTGCCATGGGTAAAGCTCTTCTTCCAACATACTTGAAGGAGGACATCCGTACAAATCTTGGACTATATCCGCGGCTGATATCGCTAAACTCAGAAACAAATAAAAGCGGGCCTTCTGTACCATTGTACTTGATATGCTTTTGAGCTGTCATCTCTTCCAAGGTAGAGATACCCATGAGCGACGCCTGGAACTCTTTTGAATCATACTCAAAAATTTTCACCCTTTCAAGTTATGGAGAGAAGGATCAAAATCTCGTAACGAATCCTTCATTACTTATTGGACCTAATCCACGGATCAAAGGTATTCAAACCCTTAATCTAAACCAGGCCTTCGACATCTTCTTATACCAGGTCAAAGAGATTTGGGATCAGAAAAAGGCCCTCCTACATTGGGATCAAGCTTTGTGACAAGAGAAATATTAAATTGGAGTATTGAGTTACAAAGTTTTTTTGAAGATGATACACACTCAGAAACAAGTTCTTTAGCAGATTATCAAACTGAAAGTGAATTTTTACCAAGATCGATTTTTGAAGATGAAAGTTGCAATAATCTAGAGAAACTCGCGATACCAATAATGGTACCTTAGACACCAGAAAACGGGTGTGAGTCTTAACGGCTCTGAACACCGAAGACAGAAAGACAACAGACCTAAATCAAGGTAAGAGAACAAAATACGAGGCCACCTTTTTCCTCAGTGAACTGATGATAATATTTCATAAGATAAACTATCTAACCTTAGACACCAGAAAACGGGTGTAAGTCTTAACGGCTCTGAACACCGAAGACAGAAAGACAACAGACCTAAATCAAGGTAAGAGAACAAAATACGAGCTATACAAGATTCAGAGTAGAAAAGATGTATCATAGTTCAACAACTGATAACTTGGAATAATGAATAGTTGATAAGAAAAAGAACTTACGCCACCTTTTTCCTCAGTGAACTGATGAGGAGAAAGGAGGCGTGTCTGAGGCTTGAAACAGAGCTATTTGAATGTGATACATTGGTGAGAGTTAAAGTTAGGTTTGACATCTGTATAATTTAGGTTTGAACTATATAGTTTGAATTCTACTGTATAACTGGTTTGACGTGTTTGAAACTGTAGTTTGTATTCTTACAAAAGTGATGATGAAGCAGGATTGATTTGGAGTTAAAGTAGAGGTCGATCATCTTCAGTTGGTGCGGCTTTCACTACTTCGATTTCAATACATCCCATCATCTTATCTACACCGCTTGGAGAAGTTTCATTACTTGTTGATCAGATTGGGTACCGCGTTGGTTATGATCCGAATTTTCTTATGATCTCCTCTGATTTTAATCATAAATGAGAGATGATTCTAAAAGAAAGTCAGATTCTCTTGTTTTCCACTCACTACCCCCTACTTTGTCCATTTTTTCCTTGGTTTGGATCGGGTCAATTTCGATTTCTTTTTTTGAAACAGGCTTTGCATTGGGAAGAATTTGAGTGAGATTTCACCTTTATTGAAACTAGTTCAAAGAGGACAAATAGTATAAATTTAAAATGGATGTCTTCAGTTCTATAGGTTTTTTCACTTGTAAAATTCTTTCTTTATTATGACAACTACATCTTTTATGTTTATGTTTTTTGTTAACAGATTCTTGCTTGATGTTGGAATAATTGTATTTCATACTTTTTCTTGTTCTTCTACTTGACTCTTGCTGAACTGTTGTGGTAGGGAAAAGAGAGTGGTTCAAGAATGCTTGGTCAATTGCACAGCTTGTAACATTTAGATTTTTATTGAGAAAGATGAGATTCAATCATCATGTTGTCATGTGTGTTTGAAAAGTGTCATGTATAGATGATCCTTTGATGTTTGATTATGAAAACCATATTCAAATCTTTCTCTGAACACCAGCTTTCTTGAGCTCAACTTCAGTTCCATTGGAAAAGTGTGGGAATCCTTCAATCATCACAATAAAAAACATATCACAATTTTTACCATGTTTTGTATTTCAAGGAAAACTTGGATTACATGTTTTGAAAAAAAGGAACATAATTCTCCATATGTTTGCTTTTGATGAAGAGAAGTTGAGGAAGAAATGGATTTGGAAGTTCAACTTTTCTTGGAGGGTTTAATAGGGGGTTTCAACTTGGAGATTCATACCTATTTTTATGCTATGACAACTTGCCCATTAGGGGGACTCAGGTCCAATTTGATATGGGGGTGTAGTTGTCTAGTATACCAGAAGACAGAGGGGTTGCTGTGCCCAGTTCTGTAGGCAAGATGAGGCATGGTACAGTACAGTACCCGGTGATTCAGGTACCAGTGCTGTCCAGTACCGGTACCGGCCGCAGATTTAAGGTACTGTATTTGGTACCGTACCAGAAGGAAAAATGAGCCTTGCCGCCCGTCCAGTACCGTATCTAGCATCCAGGTACGGTACTACAGGTATGGTACCAGCCACAAAAGATATGGTACGGCACGGTACCGGTACCAGTGTGGTGTCTGTTGTGGTGTCTGTTGCTACATTGAAATTACTGTAAAAAAATGCAAGTTGAAACCCCCTATTTGCCGCTGTACAATTACATGTAAAAGAATGAGCGTAAAATCAAAGATTTCAGGGTTTCAAAGGATGATAGTGGGGCTCACACCACGGGAATTATTATGTCCGAGACCCAATTGAGCAAAGTTGTGGTGTCCGAGTCCGCAATAAGTCTCAATTTTTGGATTGAAACCTATTAAAGGCAAGGGGGGGACCTTGAATTTTAATAGGTTCCAATCCAAATTTGAGACTTATTGTGAACTCTGTCACCACATTAAGTTTCACATATGATTGAACCTAATAGATGCCTGTGGTGTCAGGTCAAATTAAGGGGTGTTGAGTTTGAGTTTTTTACGGCTTTTACCATAAAACACTTCTCCCGCTGTAGCATAAATTTACGCAAATTTTTCAAAAATGGGAGAAGCAGGGGGTTTCAAGTTCAAATTTTTTACGGTAAAAACTGTAACAAAACTTTCCTGTTGCAGCATAAATTTACGTAAGATTTACGAGAACGGGAAAGTTTTATGTATCCCGTTCTTGTAAAGACATAACCAGGTAATCATAAAACTAAGAGCATCCGCACTCGTTTGCGGTTGTTAATTTGGTCACGTGCGGTAACAAACACAACATTAAGTAAAAAGTTACTTAACTCAACCAAATTTCGCACTCGTTTGCATTAGCAGCGCTGTAACTTTTATAACTTTACAGATAGTGCATGTACTCCGCACCGGTCGTGCAGTAAGGTAAAGTTTTAATTTTTTGAGTACACATCACCTGCTTTCATGGCCAGTTTTCATGTGATAGAGGCACTGTTCTCTTCTTTGCACTAAGATACTAATACTCCATCTACACATGAAGACCCGATATCATCCTGTTCATCTACTCGATCGATAGATCTTAATTTAAAATTACAAATTTAACATGAGTTTGTTCAGATCTTAATACATGAATTCCAATTAAAAAACAAAGGCTTTACTACATCGAGAAAGCTTTTAATGAGTCTGAATACACATAATGATCTTGTAAAAGATTTAAAGATTTAAAACTAGGAAATAAAAATCCAAACTTCAATTTTTAATTTGTATCACTTGATCCTAAAAGTCCTCCAATGATTGGTCTTTTAATGTTGATTTTCTTAAATATTGACCTCTACATAGCTATATGAATCTAGACATCTTTCATTTTCATCTGAATGGTTTGGAGTCGAGTTCAAGATGGTTGATTGACTTATTTCAATTGAAGACATCGATCGGTGTCAAACGTTCTCGAGTTGATTCATGCAACTGTAAGGCTTGGAATTCATCGTGTGTGAGTGGTGAAAAGGAGATATTGGTTGTTGACTTTGGTGTTGGAGGTCTGGTTGAGTTTTGTTTTTGGAGTCGAGTTGCCGGGAACAAGTCGTGATGTGTGATACCGCATGCGTTAGCCAATTGGTAAATTTACCGATTCGCTAACGCAAAATGACCGAAAATTAACTACCGCGGGGCTAATTTTTCACCGGTGTGGAAAAGACCCCGCGTTTGCGGTAAATTTAACCTTACCGCACCCGACTTACCGCACGAGTGCGGATGCTCTAAAGGCACAACCCAGTTTCTTGGCGAAACTGGATTATACCCCTGAGCCCTTAACAAGCTGTACACCTAAGACTCTGACCCCCTTAGGCTCAGCTGTTCCCGACCCCACCTCCTCTCTTCATCATCATCGAAAGAAATCTAAAAAGTAAGAATCTAAAAAACCAATTTGGACACGTCAAACTCCAATCAAAAAATCCAAAACTAAATCAACAAATAATCAAAACCCAAAACAACAACAAGCTCAAGAAAAAATCATGATCATGAGGAAGGAGTAAGGATTGATAGAGAATTAGGAAATCATGTTAAATCATATTATTTCGTTTCACAAGATGATGATCTTTTTAGTGAGTGATTATCTTTTTTGAGTTGATTCTCTTGAAAATCTATCACCTATTGTTTTGAAATCTTTTGATTAGATTCAATCCAGAAGAATAGCTCAGCCATTGAACCTACTCTAGAATATTGGATCAAGATGTATACAGGTAAAGATTCAAATCAAACCGATTCAAACAAAGAAGCTGAAGCGGAAGGCATCACCCTTTTGATTAATTGTATTCTAAGAGTCAGTCAATTTTTTCCCCTCAATAAGCTCGCTCTGATTATTAAATATGAATATTTGTCCTTTTTCAGAAATAGTGTTGTGGTTGTCACGATAGTATAGAATGATATACGAGAAGGATTCAAAAACGTTAGTAAGACACAAAACTTGCAAGGATTTTCCTTATCATCTGGAAAGAAAACCTCTTCTAATACATTGAGTTCTTTTGATTGATCACATTAGATCGCTTTCTAAATAAGTTTAGATTGCAACAAGTTGTGTATCATTTTCGTATTCAGTGGTAAAATTGTAACGGCGCACAAGACAAAGAGTCCTTCTCCAACACGCAGGTCTCACTAATTATTTTAGAGCACAGGACAAGCGTAGAGAGTACACATTCCTGATGAATCAGATTAGATATTGTGGGATATGCTTGGATGTTGGTGCAGTGCTGACTTGTACTTCCAATCAAGTTGATGAACGAAGCGAGGGTTGAATTCTTTATCTGATGGGCTCAGCAAGAGACAAGTTGAAGGTTCACGAGTTGAAGTCCTACGTAGGTTGAAATGGAAAATACTAAAATTCAACGATAACAACTTAAAATTGACAAATTCCAATCTATCAACCTGCAGTCTCATTCTCAGAACATTCCTTAACATCACCTTTAGTTTTGATACACTCAAGATGATTTCAGCTTTGTTCATTCTTAATCTCAAAGGTGAAGTCTTGATCAGTAGGTTATATCGTCCAGATGTCAAGTAAGTAATTCATCAAACTCCAACTCAAACCAATTCACTAACCAATTCTGCCTGGATCATACCAATCTAATCCAGACGTTCAATCGCCGATATCTTTCAAATTCGCGTGATCTCAAATCCAGATGTACGATCACCTATTATCACCTTGGGATCTACTTCATCCTTTCATGTTAGACATCAAAATTCATATTTAGCTGCTGTCACTAAAACCAATGCAAATGCTGTGATCGTCTTTGAATTTCTCTATCGATTGATTAATTCAACTTGCAGTTATTTTGGTAAGATGGATGAAGAATCAGTTAAAAATAACTTTGTTTTCATTTCTGAATTACTGGATGGTAAGTCCTTTTTAAGAAATTTTGAGAGATTCAATGGGTTGACTTTTGATTGGGATTTGGTTTTTCCACAGAGACATTGGATTTTGGGTATCCTCAGAATAGTGAAATTGATACCTTGAAGATTTACATCACCACAGAAGGTGTTAAATCTGAACAAGCTGTCGTTAGTCATCTTTATCGATCTCACATTATACAAACTAGAAGCTAACTTATATTTTTTAAATTATAATCAATTCATTTAAAAAGTGAGAAGATTCATCAAAGATTACTATTCAGGCTCCCGGTGCTACTTCTTGGCGAAGGCATGATGTCAAATATCGAAAGAATGAAGCATTTGTTGATGTAATCAAAACTGTCAATTTGATCATGTCTGCTGAAGGTTAGCTTCAATTACATCTCAGCTGTATCTCTCGATCAGAAATCGATTCTTAAACCTGATACTGACTTTGAGATGTTATTAGGAAGCGTTCTTCGGTCCGATATTGATGGTCAAATCCTACTGCGAGCGTACCTTTCAGGTACACCAGAATGTAAATTTGGTTTGAACAACAAATTAGTACTTGAGAACACGTAAGTTACAAGGCTCCTTGATGAGAAACATGAGCTGATGAATTCGAAAGGTTTGAGAATTAGATAGTGATCAAGCCAAGGCTATGGGTGCAAGTCATGATGATAGTTCAGTGGAATTAGATGACTGTCAATTTCATCAATGTGTCAAATTCGGCCAGTTTGATTCCGATCAAACCATTAGCTTTATTCCACCTGATGGAGACTTCGAGTTGATGAGGTAAGACTGGCATCCTCCTTTCATATGTCCTTGACCAATACTGACTCAATCTTTCACAAATCTGTGGTACATTCATAGACATCGATCTACCCACTCATTAGTTCAAGAATCAATAAATCATCAAGACTGAAACTCACCACCGAGAAAAACTTTCAAAAAACTTGATCGATCTCTTTAAAACATTAATCAATCTATCACATCAAAATTTAATCTAATATGAAACTGATTTAATGAACTCATTACATTTGGAATTCAATCAATTAATAAATAAAAAAGTTTTAGATCCTAAAAATGAAAATCATCATAACACTCGATTTGAAGTGATGAAAGATTAAATGAATGGGAAAAAAGGAAAGGTTTGGTTAGTAATTAGAAAGAGAGTCTTAAAAATCATATTAATGATTTCTTTGATGGGTTAGTCAAGTTACTTTTTTATGGACGATGAAGAAGGAGATTGATAAAGTTATTTTTTTTCTACAGTGTTTTTGTTCATTGATATTGAGACTCAGATCCCAGGATTCAAATCCAATGCACCCAAGCTTTAGGACAATGGATGAATCAACTTCCTGATTGTTTCTTGGGTGGTCATTATCTACAATATTTGGGTTGGGTCTTAGAAGACAATGAGGAGGAAGATGAAGAGGCAGTTCATGTCCATGGGAAAAAAGGTAAAGGTAAAAAAAGAAAAGAAATTGTCTTGATCAGCTGGTCAGAGAATGTGAAAGTAATATCTTTTTGGAAATCAATTTTTCAAAAAATTAAAACTGTTTTTTTATATAGATATAACCACAAGTTTTTAAAAAATAAGAATCAAGAATAATTCAAATTATTAATCACGCCTCTTACAAAATCAATATGTTGTGGTATAATTGAATTTGAACATTTCAATTTGGTTTCATCAAACTTTAATCAGTTTCCTCAGAGAATTTGAGGCATTGTGCAACTAATCAGGCCGGCCCGCGAAACTGACCCGCGCTGGTCATTTCACATGTATTGCCAAATCACATATGTAATTGACAATCACTGCGTGTCTCACACCTCAAACCATCCAGCCGCGCGATAATCAGCAAATCCAATGTGATCTGTAGCAACCCCAAAACGTAAGAACTTCACCATTGCTTTTGACTGCACACTTCCACTTCCAACATATCGATATTTTGAAAATCACCGTTACTAGATACATTGTTGTGTAATGGGCATTTGCCCTCAACCTTAGAACAACAACACTGGCAATCAAAACAAACACGAAGTGGCTTTGGAGGATGCAATGAATCAAACTAATACTTCCATCTGTGCCTGCCACGTGCGCATCCCAGATGACAGACTAAGTCATCCGCTTGCTACCCAAGCAATGCATGGTTTTCAACCGGTGTAATGAAAAGCACACCTTGCGAATATGTCCGTCGAGACCTTTGCCCAGGTGGGATAGATGGGGACCTATGGGATAACATGGTAACCTGTCCAATTGTTTTTGGGCCTCACGTGAATGGTGCGCCTGTTTGAGGGGTTCAAGGATATTGAAATGACGCTGTGTTGACGGATATGTAATTACAAAATGACACTGCGTTGACGGATTTGGAATTCCATATAGCTACAGTATCAAATGTACTGACCCGCAACCCGCGACCGGCGCAGGTCAGGATTTTTGCACAACCCTGCTATTGCTCACAGTTTCCTGATGTATTTGATTTGAGTATTGAAATTTTAATTGGATCTTTAAAAGGATTTTGTTTTGGAAATGAAAAAGAAATTCAATTTGAAGGAAAAAAGGAAAGTTGGCTAAAACTGTTTCAGAAAGTTTCAAAGAGGTTTAGTGTTTTAATTTTTTGACTTTCTTTAATATTTGATTCTCTTTTTTTGATTCTCTTGAAAAATAAGATTGGCTATGGAGTTCATTGCTGATGTTATGATACTTTTTTTTTACAAAAAAGTCATTTGGATTAGTTTTCAATTACCCAGTCCTCAGTGAGTTGCGCTTCTATGCGCCCTTTAGGTCATAAAGTGTTGACTCTCTGAGTCGTGGTGAATCTGTGTGGGACAACTCCCCCCAGATTAAAACTACTCACACCTTCGCGGTCAGAGTAGTTTGTTTTGGGTTACAATTTTATATATGGGAGTGCAAGTCCAGGTCTTATTCAACAAGTTACACTCTTCCATTGCCTCCACAATTTTTTCAGATGTCAGAATTCAAAGGTTTTTTTAAATTTGGTTCTTGAGCATGAGGCAAATCTCATGTAGCGCTCAAATTTGAACGAGTAGGATTCATTCCAAGGGATTATCCAGAGCCGCACCTCAAAATATTACATACATCCAAGGCAAAGACAACTTCAGGTAGCATTCAATTTCAAACTCAATGAGCTGTAAGCCAAACTCTTCCCATCAGATGAGTGAGTACCATCTACACAGGTTCATCACATGTTGGGTTTGGGCAAGTGATTCATGAAAAACAATGGGTGTGGCAACTAGATTTTACTCAGACCAAATGGTTTGTGAGACTGCTTTGATACACCTTGAGGCTTGTCATCTTGGTTTATATTGCAGGGTAGAATAATGGTCACAGCCTTAGATATTTGCAACTTTGTAAAGCTCAAGTGTGATTTCAGGTGAGGAATCAAATGCTAAGCAATTCCTTTAAGATGCCGCAATGATCACACAATACAGCGCAACACCCCAGACCTACTCTGTTTAAAATATGTATATGATTATTCTTATTTCGACCTTGTTGTATCCCACATTCCTCAAGGTCCATCACCAGAGTAATTGACCAACTTGGAATTTCTCTAAACTATCCGAGGAGCTTCTATCTCCATGTGTTCATATCCTTGTGAACCAAACACTGTAGATCTGACCAGACTCACAAGAAAGCAAAAGCAAACTGTCTCAAACTCAAAGACATCATTGTGGGTTTGGCAGGGCAGGTGTCATTGCCACAACTCAACACTAGGAATTGGCGTAGCAGGAGCAATATAATTGGCAACTAAGCTAAGCAAATAGAACATGAGAAGCAATGGGAGCCAAATAATTTGACTGAATAAACCCGTACACTACCATGGATGACAGGAACTACATCTGCACTACCACATAGCAGAGGAACCAGGTTGAAACAAGTATCTTGGGTGCAATGCCGCGGGCCACTGTTCAGTTGTTGTGTCTACCTAAAAATAAGAATCCCTAGCCGCGGTGCCCGCCGCTGATTTGCTAGTTTTAATGTTTACAACATAAGGGGGTTTCAAGTTTGTTTGTTTTTTGCCCAAAATTTATGAATTCAGAGAAGTTGTTTGTAATATGTGTAAAACCAATAAGGGGTTTCAAGTTAAGTTTTTTTACGTGTTTTTACGTTAGAAAATTTGGCCGTTGTTGTGAAATGTGCGTAAATTTTTTAAAACAGGAGACTTTTCACGCAAATTTGTGTAAATTTACTGCTCAGCAGGAGATCTGAAACAAAATTTTTACGGTCCTTTTTTACAAATTAGGGGGTTTCAAGTCAATAAATTTACGGTATTTTACAGTCCAACAAGTTGTCCAATGTTGCAAAATATACCGTAAATTTAAAAAAATCAGGACACCTTTTTAGGTGTCCCAAATGGTGTTGACCGTATATTAAGGGGTGTCAAGTTTGAATTTTTACAACAAAAAAACTATGAGACGGGAAAGTTTTTATGTTTTAACTGTAGAAAAACATTCCCGAGTGTTTATCATCGCTTGTAAACCATGATCAAGGCTTTTTTACTTTTTTGCCTCGATCTTCCACACGGTAATGAGAAAACTGCTGGTAAGAGGATGCAAGGTTGTCCTTGCATCCACTATCAAGCACACCTCTTTCCAAGAGTGAAACGGTCAAATTTAAGTCTTCAAAGCTATGTTGTAAACTTATCTGTTTACGTTTATGCGAGAACGGGATAGATAAAACTTTCCCGTTCTTGTAAATTTTGCGTAAATATGTGCTACAACGGGAAAGTTTTTTACGGTTTTTACCATAAAAAAATTGAACTTGACACCCCCTATTTGCAGAAAAGAAACCCACCGTAAAATTTGAAAAACTTGTCCGTTTTTTAAAAAGTTTCACAAAAAATTTCTGACTTGAAACCCCCTATTGGGAAAAGTTTTTACAGCACGGTACTGTAAAAAACTTTCCCCAATTTTTTCAAGAAAAGGCCACAAAATTTTTGACTTGAGCCCCCTTAATTTCATAAAATTTAAGCAAAATTTTATGCAATTGGGAAAAGTTATACAACATCCCACATATTAGGGGGGCTCAGGTCAAAAAAATTTATGACTTTTATCGTAAAAAACTTTTCCCAATTGCGTAAAATTTACGCAAAATTTTACGCAATTGGGAAAAGTTATATGACATCCCAATTTTTTTTTACGCAAATCTGCGTAAATTTACTGCTCAGAAGGAGATCCAAAAGAAATTTTTACGGTCCTTTTTTACGAATTGGGAAAAGTTGGTACCACACAGTACCGTAGAAAGCTTTCCGCAATTTTTTAAGAAAAGGTTGCAAAGATTTTGACTTGAGCCCCCTTAATATCAGAATGGCTGTATGTAATATCACCGTATCCTCAAGTTGGGACACCTAAAAATGTGTCCCGCTTTGAAAAAATACGCATATTTTACAGCAGGTAACTTGGCTACAACAACCTGCCCGTTGCTGTAAAATATGCGTAAGTTTTTTAAAGCAGGACACCTTTTCAGGTGTCTTGAATTCAGGGGTTTCTGTTGAGATTACCGTCCTCAATGGATCGCGAGATGAGTGTACAAGCTTTGGTATTGTCGTCATCCCAGTTATTGGATCTGTCCTTGACGGCAATAGGTTGGAGAACGTAGCCAAGTTTGGCTGCATCGAGGGCGAGTTCCACCTTGAATTCCCAATCGTGATAATTGGAATCTTCACTAGGTGGACGAAGAGACGTGATACCAGAGAGACGGATCTCTTTATCATCGGTGTTTGAGGAAGCCATGGGAAGATTTACTATCTTCATTCACCTTCGGACCTTTCCAAGACGAAGGATGAAGAATAGTAGAAAAAAAAATTGAATAGAAGAAGATTAAGGTTGTGATTGAGTTGGTAGTAGAGTATTCGAGATAGAGTTTCAGGCGGTAGCCGATGGGCTCATAACCTCTTGAGCTGATAAATCAGATCTAAAGCTGAATCTGGAGCAGCGTGAGATGAAACAGAGGAAAGGTTTAGATTGATCTCATCAAAGAGAAGAAATAGAGAAAAGACAAGAGAAGATATGGATCCTACCTGGAGCAGCGTGAGATGAAACAGAGGAAAGGTGAAGAGAGAAACACCTTTCCTGATGCTGCTCCAGTGGGATTATATAGTGAACATTTGTAGAACTATCACACGACTAACATGTTGTAAAGCACAGCAGAAATCAAATGAGAAAGTCTTGCAGGACTGTAGAGACTAGGTGTAGTCGACGTCGGACAGTTGTAGACATATTTGATATGTCACATATGACAATGAAGAAAAACAGTTAGTCACGCAGGACTGTAAGACTTATCTCAACAGTTTCAAGTTTGTATGATTTTTGTGTGATTTGTACAAATTCGGGCACGTTTTCCAAAAATTTTTTTGCATAAAAACAACGTATTTTTGAAACGGGAGATGTAAAAAGGTCTCCTGTTTCAAAAAATTTATGCACATTTTACGACAACGGCCAAATTTTTGTAACATAAAAATACGTAAAAAAAACTTAACTTGAAACCCCTTAATAAAAGGCCGTTGCTATTTGCAGCCCACACAAAATCCATGTAGGCGCTGCCAAAACAGCGCCTACATGCCTTTTTCCCACGAAAAAGCGCCTACATACAGCCTGTAGGCGCTTTTTCCCTTTTCAAATGATGCCTACAGGCTGGAAAACCAATGTAGGCGTCATTTGTATACGCCTACATTCCAAAAATGAAATGTAGGCGTCAATTTGAAGCACCTACATATGTGGGCGCACGGAAATTACGCCTACATTTTATTTTTTCGACTGTAGGCGTAATTTGGGTGCGCCTACATATGTAGGCGCTTGAATTTTACGCCTACATCCCTTTTCTTGCATGTAGGCGCAATTTCTGAGCGCCTACATTTAAGATTTGACATGTAGGCGGGTGAATATCGCGCCTACATGGATTTTCCGGCATGTAGGCGTGGGAAAAAAGCGCCCACTTTCCTAATACAGCCATGTAGGCGTCATTTCTGCGCGCCTACAGCTATTCAGACGCGTGGGAACGCGCCTACACGTGTGTGTACGTGGAAGTTTGGTCAAACTTCACGTACACATCCACTGATATAGAGGCCTCTTGGCTCCTTCCCCCCCTTATCCACTCTAGAACTTGGACTTTGAACTTTTTCAACCCTCCACCCTTCAAAAAATCATCAACTTCTCAGTTTTAAAGCTAGTCACGCCAGGTTTTCACTCTTCACATCAAATTAAAATGAAAAACAACAACTTCAACAACAACAACCAAATCCCTACGGGTGATTTTAAACCTTTCAACAATACCAATCAGATGAATAATCACAACAACAATTTCAACAGTTTACAACATGATCAAATGAATAATATAAACAACAATTTAAATCAAAACTTCAGTAATCAAATGATGAATAATATGAATAATATGATGAATAACAATAATCATATGATGATGAATAATAATAATCAGATGTTCAATAATCATAATAATCATTTATTCAACAATAATCAACAAATTCCATCAAACCATCAAGGTTCCTTGATGATGAATCAAAGTAATTTAATGAACAATCAAAGTAGCTTATTGAATATTAATGATGGTGTTATTAACACGGATTTCAACACTCAAACTTTATTGAACAATAATAATTCCAACTTTAACACTCATTCATTCAATAATAGTAATTTAAATTGGCCGTTGCTATTTGCAGCCCACAAGAAAACCATGTAGGCGCTGGCCAAATTACGCCTACATGGGTGTTTCCCACGAAGAAGCGCCTACATTTATGATGTAGGCGCTGGAAACCATCCAAAATGACGCCTACATGGGTTTTTTAACATGTAGGCGTCATTTGGTTACGCCTACATTCAAAAAATGAAATGTAGGCGCTATTTTCGAGCGCCTACATGGGAAATCCAATGTAGGCGCTCAAAATTTATGCCTACATTTTTAAAAATGAGCGCATACATTCAATTTTTGCGCTCAAATAAGCGCCTACATGCAGTCCTGCATATGTAGGGGCTACAAATCCGGCAACTACAACTCCAGACTGGTCTGAAGGGTAATGGAGAACAATTTTCAAGTCAAAATGAAAGTATTGGAAGACGGAAAAAGCAGCTTGGACTCAAAATGAGTGTATCAGAAGATGGATAAAGCAGTTTGGAGTCAAAATCAGTGTATCAGAAGACGGAAAAGTCACTCCGGAGTCAAAATGGGTGTATCAGAAGACAGAAAAAGTGGTAAATTATTTCAACTCTGAACTCAGTTTGGAGTCAAAATGAGTGTATCAGAAGCGGAAAAAGAAGTAAATTATTTCAACTCTGAACTGCTATTTACGTCTTCTGATACGCTCACTTCAGAGTTGAAAAGAGCATATTCATCTTCCAATACGCTTGACTGCTTTTTCTGTCTTCCAAAACACTCATTTCAACTCCAAGCTGCTTTTTCCATCTTCTGATACACTCATTTCAACTCCGAACTGCTTTTTCCGTCTTCCAATACTCTCATTGTAACTTGAAACTTCTTTTTCATTAAACGTCAGACCAGTCTGGAGTTGTAGGTGTTGGATTTGGAGCGCTTACATATGCAAGACTGCATGTAGGCGCTTATTTGAGCTGAAAATTGAATGTAGGCGCTCAAAAATAGCGCCTACATTTCAAATTAGATATGTAGGTGCTTGAAAATTACGCCTACATTCTGAAATTTTGAATGTAGGCGTAACCAAATGACGCCTACATGGGTTGTTTATCATGTAGGCGTCATTTTAGATGGTTTTCAGCGCCTACATCATAAATGTAGGCACTTTTTCGTGGGAAACACCCATGTAGGCGCTGTTTTGGCAGCGCCTACATGGTTTTCTTGTGGGCTGCAAATAGCAATGGCCCTTAGGATAATTCCTTGGATTGGTATATGGAGCACTTGTCTCTATGATGTCCAAATTTTTCTCAAATTCACCATCTTCATAGACAACGTTGTTTATTTTTGAGTGGGCTGTCTTTGCCTCTCCCTGTATCTTTTGATGACTACTTTCATACAGAACATTCTCTGAACTTACTTTTTTCTTCTCAGCTTGTAATCTAGAAACATTCCTAGCTACCGCATCGAGATGATCCTTCATCTCTTGAAACTGTCTCGTGAAATCAATTTTTAATTCACGAATACTCTGTCTCTCAGTCTCACGGTCCAAGGTCAACTGCTCCATTGCCTCGCACATATTTGCTGTGTCGCGGGTCAATTCCTCAGACGCTGAGCTTGTAAGATGCATCAGTTTTGCAATAGCTTGCTGGTCTCGTCCATATTGTTCCAATATGTCCTCAAATGCTGCCAGCTTGCTATCGAGCATGTTGTTTGTCTCTGTTACATCGTCGATTAAGTCTCTTACTGCCATCATCTCATTTCTAAATGACTCAATGCTGTCAACTTGAGCTTTTAGTTGACCATTGATGGTACTGAAATTCACTCTTAATAACGTTTCTAATTCTACTAACTTTGTTAGTGAAATGTTATTCGGCGGTAATGACAGTGACGATATATTACTACTAGCAGAAGCGCTTCTCGAACCAATATTCACACAGAGTGGGCTATCACTAGTAATTGGGTTGGATACAAGATTCTTTGGAACAATACCAGGTAACGGTCGAGAAACGGTAACAACAGGCACAACAAGCGATGATAAGGGCGTCGAAGGTACATCATGAGATCCACTCTTCACACTCTTCTCACTAACATCATTCCTTCCGGAACTTGAAAGTCCTCCTGTTCTACCACCTGCATTGGTACCACTTGCTGTACCGGCATTGATCCTGTCGATCCTTTCTTGAGAGGATACCGCGGATTCACCTGTATGTGCTGTGGTACCTCCGTTGGAGGCGCTTTGCGTTTGTGGGGGTAATTGTCCACCACGAATGGTGGATTCCCTCCCAACTGGCTGTTGTCGTTGCTTCCCCTTCGCTTGAACGGCTGATTCGGGCGAGGTTTTGTTGGCCTGATGTGGTGGTTGGTCCCGAGATAAGCTATCTTGGGTGATGGAGCTTTGAGATTCTCCAACCGACCCTCCAGATCTGCCACGTGTCCCTTCAACTGCGACACTTGTCGTTTGTACGCTGTTATTGTCTCCTTCAGGACCGCGATTTGGGCGTCCCTTGGATCCCTGCGTACGAACTTCAGTTCTCGAAGGGTTTGCAACCCGTCCGGACCTAAGCCCTGTTGTCATCGTCGGAGGTAAGTCAAATAATCCTTTGCCTTGTTTTGATGACACAGGTGCACTTACTTCCATACTGCCATTCGCAGTATTAGCAGCTGGATCGCCATTATCAAATGACACGAAGTCCGTTTGATCCTCAAATTCTCTGCCTTCAGCAGTTGGAGGCTGCAATACCGCCGCCGCCTCATTCATTTCGGTATCTTCGGTAGCTGAACTACCTACAACCTCCACCGCCTTGCTGGCCTTTCTACCACCCTTTTTAGCCGTGGTAGATGGGGCTTTAGCAACTGAGGCAGCGGCCGGAGCATTGATATCGATGTTAGACATATTACGTCTTTTGATATCAACGTCGTAAGCCATCACGGTTGTTTCAGTATTTGAATATAACACCAATGAATCGTTTTTTTCAAACGAAAAGATGAATAAAAATAGAGCGAAACGAAAATAAAAGTTTCCACAAGGACCCAAAAAGTCAGCCTTTTCTTCGTTTTGATTCGGACAAACGAAAAATTTTCAGACGAACCGAGACTTTTCAAAAACTTTATCGGATACTGAACAGGTACGATGATGGAGATTAAACCAGGTTTAGGTTAAATCTAGAATACGACTATCAAAATTTGTCAGTAAATTATCAGGCCGACCTCTTTTTATATTATTCACTCACTTATTCTGTGAATGAATTCAAAGATGCTAGGACGCTTTTCGGACTGGATTGTTGATAGTAGTGGATGCTGCTTGGTTGGTTTGAAAACTAAGCAGTCGCAAAAGAACGATTGTTTTATTAGTGATCAGTTTCGATATTGGCTTTTCAACAGAGTCAAACGAAGTGATGTAAATAAAACAATCTTTAGTTGGTGTATTGTCCTCTATAATGCAAATATAATGCAAGACTTATAAAGGACAACAGATCTAGTAACTTCGGCCAGACCCCCCATTGTCAACAAGGACGGTTATTCAACCTGGAAATAAACTCAATATATAGAGAATTTACGGTTTCTTATAATACGAATCAGATCGAAATTTATAAACGCGTGGACAACACTAACCAAGATGGATTGAAACAGATTGTTTTAAAAGATATTGGAATGAGGTGGACGTGATAAAAACTCGTAAGCTGGTTAGGCTAATAGTTGATTAGATTAGTATAATAGAAGATGAAGAAAAAATCACAATATAAAGAAAACAACGCGGGTTTTATACCCTTCTCACAACTAGACCACACACAAACAGAAGTACCCATGATATCATCCAGATGCGTAAACCCGGAATTCCCCGACTTGAATACATAAGTAATTTGAATTGATGTAATACCAAGCCCATCGCTCATTCGCCAAGATGTCATCCCAGAATATCATTTGTAATCCGTCCTTTCATCCGTTTCCATTTCCAGACCTTCCAGCTGACAGTTCCCACATGTTAGCTGGATTGGTTTTAGATGAGTAGGAACTTGAGTGGTGTCCCAATCCAACTCGAG